>NC_091955.1:65519129-65654129 GCF_031021105.1 Erythrolamprus reginae
AAAAAAACCCCTACAAAGACAGGGTTTTGAAAACATTCTTCCAACAGACTAACAATGAAAGAGATTTCAAGCCGATAAAAGCTGGGAACATTGTTAGCACCTAGTTAGGGCTGGAAATAAACATTTGGAGCAAATAGAGAAGGGAAAAAAATCAAAGGCAGGGTTTGGAAAACATTCTTCCAAGAGACTAACAATGAAAGAGCTTGCAAGTCGGTAAGAGCTGGGAACATCATTAGTACCTGGTTAGGGCTGGGGAAAAATTTACTCAGAGCAAGTTAGAGCAATGAAAAACCCCCTGCAAAGACTTAGGGCTTGAAATACATTCTTCGCAAAGAAACAATGAAAGAGTCTGCAAGGTACGAGCTGGGAAGATTGTTAGCAGCTAATTAGATTAGATTAGATTAGATTAGATTAGATTAGATTAGATTAGATTAGATTAGATTAGATTAGATTAGATTAGATTAGATTAGATTAGATTAGATTAGATTAGATTAGATTAGATTAGATTAGATTAGATTAGATTAGATTAGATTAGATTAGATTAGATTAGATTAGATTAGATTAGATTAGATTAGATTAGATTAGATTAGATTAGATTAGATTAGATTAGATTAGATTAGATTAGATTAGATTAGATTAGATTAGATTAGATTTATTGGATTTATATGCCGCCCCTCTCCGCAAACTCGGGGCGGCTCACAACAATAATAAAAAACAGCACAGTACATAATACCAAATCCAATACCCACCAATCTTCAGTGATCCCCCGGGTATTGCAATCCCGATCATTGCGAAACGGCTATATGGCGATTTTTCAACCCGGAAGTCAAAACGCCATCTGCGCATGCGCGCCCTTTTTTTTATGGCCACGCATGCGTAGATGGTGCCAGGCAGATCAGCTGCTGGGTGGCTTCCCTGGGTCTTCCCCCTCTTGCTGGCGGGAGGGCGAGAAGCCCCCCCAGCACCCGCTTGCCCGCCGTTCGCCGCTCGCCCGCCCTTCGCCCGGCCACCCGCCATTCGCTCGCTGCTCGCCCGGCCACCCGGGTTCGGGGGGGGTGCTGGCAAGCCCCCCATGCCGGCGGCGACGTTTTAAAACAGCCGCGCGGCTTCCCAACTGAGTCCCGAAGCCAAACGCGGAAGTTCGCTTCAGGACTCAGCTGGGAAGCCGCGCGGCTGTTTTAAAACGTCGCCGCCGGCATGGGGGGCTTCCTAGCAGCCCCCCAAACCCGGGTTGGGGGTCCGGGGGGTGCTGGCAAGCCCCCCATGCCGGCGGCAACGTTTTAAAACAGCCGCGCGGCTTCCCAGCTGAGTCCTGAAGCGAATTGGCTTCAGGACTCAGCTGGGAAGCGGCGCGAGCGAGCGGCGCGAGCGGGCGAAGGGCGGGCGAGCGGCAGCGAGGAGTCTGCGTGGGCGGCAGGGAAACCCCAATCTTCAGCTCCTCGCTGCTGCGGCGGAAGTAAAAACACCATCTGCGCATGCGCAGATGGTGTTTTTACTTCTGCAGCGCTACTTCGTGAAAAACCGATCATTGCGAGGGGTCCTGGAACGGAACCCTCGCAATGATTGGGGGATCACTGTAATTACAATTTAAAATTAGTAATTTCATAAAAACAATCCCAGTATATATAAAAAACAGGCACACAGTCAATCAATCAACAGAACAACATGGGCAAGGGGAGGTGTTTTAGTTCCCCCATGCCTGACGGCAGAGGTGGGTCTTAAGGAGTTTACAAAAGGCAGGGAGGGTGGGGGCAATCCTAATCTCAGGGGGAAGCTGGTTCCAGAGGGTCGGGGCCCCCACAGAGAAGGCTCTTCCCCTGGGTCCTGCCAGACGACATTGTTTAGTCGACGGGACCCGGAGAAGGCCAACTCTGTGGGACCTAACCGGTCGCTGGGATTCATGCGGCAGGAGGCGGTCCCGAAGATATTCTGGTCCGGTGCCATGAAGGGCTTTATAGGTCATAACCAACACTTTGAATTGTGACCGGAAACTGATCGGCAACCAATGCAGACTGCGGAGTGTTGGAATAATATGGGCATACTTGGAGAAGCCCATAATTGCTCTCGCAGCTGCATTCTGCACGATCTGAAGTTTCCGAACACTCTTCAAAGGTAGCCCCATGTAGAGAGCGTTACAGTAGTCGAGCCTCGAGGTGATGAGGGCATGAGTGACTGTGAGCAATGACTCCCGGTCCAAATAGGGCCGCAACTGGCGCACCAGGCGAACCTGGGCAAATGCCCCCCTTGCCACAGCTGAAAGGTGTTTTTCTAATGTGAGCTGTGGATCAAGGAGGACACCCAAGTTGCGGACCCTCTCTGAGGAGGTCAATAATTCCCCCCCCCCCAGGGTAATGGACGGACAGATAGAATTGTCCTTGGGAGGCAAAACCCACAGCCACTCCGTTTTGTCTGGGTTGAGTTTGAGTTTGTTGACACCCATCCAGGCCCCAACAGCCTCCAGGCACTGTCACATCACTTCCACTGCTTCGTTGACTGGACATGGGGTGGAGATGTACAACTGGGTATCATCGGCATATTGATGATACCTCACCCCATGCCCTTGGATGATCTCACCCAGCGGTTTCATGTAGATATTAAATAGCTGGGGGGAGAGGACCGACCCCTGAGGCACCCCACATGGGAGAAACCTCGGGGTCGACCTCTGACCCCCCACTAACACCGACTGCGACCGACCAGAGAGGTAGGAGAAGAACCACTGAAGAACAGTGCCCCCCACTCCCAACCCCTCCAGCCGGCGCAGAAGGATACCATGGTCAATGGTATCGAAAGCCGCTGAGAGGTCAAGGAGCACCAGGACACAGGACAGGCCCCTGTCCCGGGCCCGCCAGAGATCATCCATCAACGCGACCAAAGCAGTTTCCATGCTGTAGCCGGGCCTGAATCCAGACTGCTGAGGACCTAGATAATCGGCTTCTTCCAAGGACCGCTGGAGTTGAAGTGCCACCACCTTCTGAACAACCTTCCCCATGAAGGGAAGGTTGGAGACTGGACGGTAGTTATTAAGCACGGCTGGGTCCAGGGAAGGCTTCTTGAGGAGGGGGCGCACAACTGCCTCCTTATAAAGGGGCGGAAAGGACCCCCTCCCCAAAAAGGCGTTGACAATTAGGGCTGAAGGGCGGGGGGAAAGCTACATTCAGAGTATATGACACACCCAAATTATCAGCCTCTTTTAGGGAGGACAAAGGTGCATCTCATACTCTGAAAAATATGGCACACCAATTCCAATTCTTAAACCTTCAAACCAGGGGTGGGTTCCTCCCGGTTCGGACTGGTTTGCCCGAACTGGTAGTGCCCCACTGATAATGTCATGATGATGTCACCAAACTGGATTGGTCGGTGCCAATCAATTGTTTTTATTATTGCTGTGAGCCGCCCCGAGTCTACGGAGAGGGGCGTCATACAAATCTAATAAATAATAATAATAATAATAATAATAATAATAATAATAATAATAATAATAATAATAATATAATAATAATATGCATCTTCATTTCTGTAATTACTAATCTTATTACTAATCTTCTCAGTCTTCCTCTACGTATGTTGGAAAATCATTTTATCCATATTTTGGCCATGTAGATTTATTTATTTATTTATTTATTTATTTATTAGATTTGTATGCCGCCTCTCTCCGTAGACTCGGGGTGGCTAACAACAATAATGAAACAACATGTAAAAAATCTAATATTTAAAATAATTTTTAAAACCCTTATTTAAAAAACCAAACATACACACAAGCATACCATGCATAAATTGTATAGGCCTAGGGAGGAAGGGAATATCTCAGTTCCCCCATGCCTGATGACAAAGGTGGGTTTTAAGGAGTTTCAAAAGGTGAGGAGGGTGGGGTCTATTCTGATCTCTGGGGGGAGTTGGTTCCAGAGGGTCGGGGCCGCCACAGAGAAGGCTCTTCCCCTGGGTCCCGCCAAATGACATTGTTTAGTCGACGGGACCCGGAGAAGTCCAACTCTTTGGGACCTAACTGGTCGGGATCTAGGGATGATGGGCAATGTAGTCTAATGCAACCAGATTTCAAGTATTGCTTCGTTTATTTATTGTTGGCAGGCTCCTTGGGCAAGAAGTATGGGCTAAAGGGGGATTGTATTCAATAGTTTCCATCAAAAGCATTCTTTCCAAAGTTACATCTGGGTCGTGGGCATAGTTCCCTCTAAGCTGAGCAGTGAGCAATCGCTCACTTAAAAATCATCATCAACTCAGAGTTTTCCAAACCTGCCCAGAAGCCGAGAGGGAAAGAGTGAGAGGGAAGGAGAGAGAGAGGAAGAGAGAGAAATAGATAGAAAAAAGAGAGGAAGGAAAAGAGAAAGAAAAAGAATGGGAGTAAGGAAGAGAGAAATAAAATCAAAATCTAGTTTGAAACTAGCTCAACTATTTAAGTGGCATTTTGATATTGATAGAGTTGCCCTATTATGAGCTCACTGTTATAGACACACAGTACAGTATTTTATTCTGAAATTCTCTGAGACAAAACAGGGTGGGTTTTTTATTTGTTTGTTTGTTTGTTTGTTTGTTTGTTTGTTTGTTTATTATTTCTGTTGCTGCCCAGTCCCGAAGGGACTGCCGCCCAGACACTATACTTTTCCACCACCCCCCAAAATAATTAGAGGGAACACTGGTCGTGGGTACATTCAGGGGTGGATGGGCTGAACGAACTGCCTGCTCTCCAATTCAAAACAGTGGGCTCAAGATTATTTCTTCTGCAGCTTTTTTTTCTAAATCAGAAATATTGCTAAATAACCATCATGCACTTTTGAAAAATGGGCAGATGTTTTGAAAGGGTATGAATTTATTTATTTAAAGGAACACCCCCAGATTTAATTTAATAGAGTGTCTACTTTTCCCACACAAAACCTAGTTCTTTCTCTAAAAATAAATTAAACACAGCAAATATATTTCGCCTATCCTCTGTAATAGGAGCTGGCAACTAGTAATAATGAGTAAAGAGAAAGAAAGAAAGAAAGAAAGAAAGAAGGGAGAAAGTAAGGAGAGGGGGAGGGAGGGAGAGGGAGAGAAAGAAAGAAAGAGGGAGGGAGGGAGGAAGAGAGAGAGGGGGAGGGAGGAAGGGAGAGAGAGAGAGGAAAGCAAACAAGTGAATCATGAGAACTATAAACTGCCTGGAAATTTGATTTGGGTTTTCAATTAGAAAGTGACAGGAGGCCTGAGCAGAGAGGTGGGAGTCAGAGAAGACAGCAAGAATAAGGGGAGGGATCTCTTACCAATCTAAAAAATAGAATCAGCAAGCAATCATTTTGGAACCCATCCAAAGGGCTGAGTGGACTAAAATTGACCCCAACCTACACTACTCTCCCCATGCCCCCATCATACCAGTTAGTTAGTAGCTCTAAGAAACAAAAGTGTTGTATCCTATGTAAATAGTTGGTTCCATGAGAAATGCTGTCTGAGCTGGAAACAGGAAGTCGCGCCTGATTGGCTCAGACGCGAGCTGCTCTCGTTTGGCGGGAACCGCAAATGTATAAAAAGAGCGGTTTCTCTCCAGGTAGAGCAGACGTGTTCCGCTGATTGTCACTTCCTTCTAAGAGCTGAATAAAGGAAACGTCTTTACCTAGACCTTGTCTCTGGACTCTTCACTGGCGACGACGGACGGAAAAACCACGCGTGCAAGATGGACAACCTTCAAATCGGCCGGGCTCCTGAGTTCTTCGATCCAGAGAAATCCTCCTGGGACGCCTACATAGCCAAGTTCCAGATCTTCCTCGAAGCCGCGGGAATAAGGGACGCCGACGCCGAACGAAAGCGGGCAATCTTCCTGAACTACTGCGGCCCAGAAATATTCGATCTCGCCCAGACTCTCACCGATCTGCTCCCAGCCAAATCCGTCGCTTGGGACGTCCTGCAAACCAAGCTCGCGAGCCATTTCAAGCCTACGAAACCAGCCGTCGTTTTCCGGCACCAGTTTTCAAGAATGGCCCAGCTCGAATCCGAATCCATTAATCAGTTCGCTACGCGTCTTCGAACGGTGCTTTCAAAATGCAAGTTTGATAGCCCGGAAGCTCGCCTCACTGATGCCTTAATTTTCGGCATGAGAAATGCCATGGTCCGGAACAAGCTCCTCACCGAAGACGAGCCGTCTCTCCAGGCAGTAATCAAGCTGGCACAAACCGCAGAGGTCGCCGACGCTGCTGCCAAAGAGCTGAAGGAGCACAACAAGCGAGAAGGCATCGCCAAGATCGACTCCACGTTTTCCCGCGCTGAGGCCCCAGACGATCTCAGCCCACCAGCCCTCAACGAGGACAGCTGTTTCCTGCTGCAACAGGACCAGCCGAGACAACCCAGATTCCCTCGCCCCGTCGCCCCCTGCGCCGGCTGCCGAGGAAACCATCCACGCCAATGCTGCCCTTTCCGGGATGCCATTTGCCGCCGCTGCAACCGACGCGGCCATATCGCCGAAGCCTGCAGAGCACCTTTGCCTGAGGAATCTTTCTCCACTCCTCGTCCTCCTTGTTTCCAGACCCAAACATCTCAACCGCGCGAAAACCGGTTTCCCCGTTTTTCCAGCTGCAAGAACTACTCAACCGCTAACCGCGACTACTCAAGAGGTAATAATCAATTTTCCGTGAATAGCACGGAAACAAAAAATGGGGGCAAGATTGTAATCTCACTGCTCCTAAACAACAAGCCATGCTCTATGGAACTTGATACGGGGTCTAAATACACCATTATGCCGTGGGAAAAGCTTTTAATGTACATGCCTAGCCTCTCAAAGTCTGACCTTTTACAAACCTCATTGGTAATTAGAGATTTTCAAGGGGGAATAATACCTGTTCTAGGCCAAGTGAATGTACCTATTATGTTTAAGGCTGTTAAATGTACCCTTCCTATGATTGTTGTTGCGGGGGCTAGACACTCTCTCCTGGGTTTGGCTTGGATGGAACCATTGGGAATTGAAATTTCTGGTATCTGTACTGTTAACTCTGATAGCATGCCTAACTTCTTACAGGAATTCCCAGAAGTGTTTAGCCCCACCTTGGGATCATATAAAGGGCCCCCTATCTCCTTTTCTATTGACCCCAAGGTCCCTCCTGTCCGGCTCAAACTACGCAGGGTACCCCTCCCGCTCCTCCCCAAGCTTGACCTACAGCTAGATAAGCTCATAAGCCAGGGCATTTTAGTTCCTGTAGAGCAGGAGCCATGGGAAACACCCATTATCACGCCCCTTAAACCGGATGGCTCTTTGACGGTTTGCGCTGACTATAAGTTTACGCTCAACAAAGCCCTCCAACATCACCCTTACCCTATTCCAGTGGTACAACAGCTCCTTCACTCCCTGGGGGAAGGGAAAGTGTTCGCAAAAATCAATTTAGCCCAAGCTTACCAGCAACTCCCTGTCGATGAACCGACAGCACTCGCACAGACAATTGTCACCCACAGGGGTGCATTTAAATGTACCAGATTACAATTTGGGGTAAGCATAGCTCCCGGGATTTTTCAAAGCATAATGGAATGGTTGTTGTCAGGAATTAAAGGGACCATTCCCTATTTTGATGACATTTTAATTTCAGGAGAAAACCAATCTCAACTCAACGAAAGAATAAGAGAGGTATTACATAGACTACAAGATAAAGGGTTAAGGATCAAACCTGACAAATGTGTGTGGGGAACCAACAGTGTAGAATTCTTAGGATATAGAATCGATGGGGAAGGCATCCACCCCACTACTGAAAAATTAAAAGCCATCAGGGAAGCCCCAGAGCCACAGAATAAAACAGAATTGCAGGCATTTTTAGGCCTTCTAAACTTTTACTCTGTCTTTTTAAAACAGAAGGCAACAGCAGCAGAGCCTCTACACCGACTACTTCAGAAAGGAACCCTTTGGACATGGGGGAGAACTGAGCACGAAGCCTTTTTACAAATAAAGCAGTTGTTAACTTCCGCAAGTGTAGTAGTCCAGTATAGCACTTTACTACCGGTCAGGCTTACGTGCGATGCATCCCCATATGGCGTGGGAGGGGTCTTGGCACATGTGTTGCCAAATAATACAGAGGCCCCAATTGCCTTCTTTTCAAGGACAATGACCAATACGGAGAGAAATTACAGCCAACTAGATAAGGAGGCTCTAGCGTTAGTGGCTGGGGTGAAGAAATTTCATAATTATCTCTTTGGCAGGAGTTTTGAATTGGTTACCGACCACAAGCCTTTATTAGGCCTCTTAGCCCCCAACAAACCAACTCCCCCATTTATGTCTCCAAGATTAATCAGGTGGGCTTTGTTTCTCTCAGGATACCAGTACGAGCTCATTCACAAAGGGGGTAAAACGATCAACCACGCAGATGGTCTCAGTAGGTGCCCAATGGCAGAGTTAGTAGAGGACCCTGCCCCATCTGCTGATGTTTTAATGATAGAGCTCGAAGATAACCCACTAACAACAGCAAGGGAGGTGGCTGCGCACACGCAGCAAGACCCAATTTTTAAAAAGGTGGTAAACTGTGTACTTAAGGGGTGGCAAAATGACCCTGTAGAAAATATTTTAAGTGATTTTAAAACCAAAAGATTGGAATTGTCATATGTTAAAGGTTGCCTGTTGTGGGGTGATAGAGTAATCATTCCTGAAAGTCTAAAGACCAAAGTACTGACAATGTTACATGTGGGCCACCCTGGTATTGTCAGGATGAAGGGCCTAGCTAGGGGGCACTTATGGTGGCCAGGTCTGGATACAGATATTGAAAAGTGGGTAGCCAAATGTGATCCATGCCAAGAGTCTCGGCCTAACCCCCCCAAAACAACTCCAGCAGAGTGGGAACAACCGGCAGGGCCTTGGTCCAGGGTCCATATTGATTTTGCAGGGCCAGTGGGGTCACAATATTTCTTAATAGTGGTAGATGCATTTTCCAAATGGGTGGAAATCATTGCAATGAATAATATAACCACGAGTGCCACAATTAAGGTTCTGCGCCATTTGTTTGCCACCCATGGCTGTCCTGATATCTTAGTGTCAGACAATGGACCCCAATTGACAGCCAGGCAATTTGAATTATTCTTAGATAATTTGGGGGTCAGACATGCTCTCATCTCGCCTTACTCGCCCTGGGCTAACGGGTTGGCAGAACGATACGTTCGGGTGGCAAAGGAGGCATTGCGCAGGTTAGGCCCTGGAGATGTACAACAGCATCTGGACCAATTTTTGTTAACACAACATATTACACCAAATTCCCACACACACATAAGCCCTGCTGAAATACTAATGGGAAGGAAACTTAGGTCCCCACTGGATAGATTACACCCAAGGTATTGTACTCATAATCCTATGTATGTGAACCCTGAAAGACAATTGTATTTGGGTCAAAGTGTTTTTGCAAAGAATTTTGATGGGGGTTTGAATTGGATGAAGGGAATAATTGTACAACAAACTGCTCCTAAAACATGCATTGTAAAATTGGATGATGGTCGAATGTGGAAGCGGCACATTGACCATGTACGAAAGCGCATTGAAACCTCCCCTGAGCAAACCGCTAAAACAGACTCTCCCACTCTAATAGACTGTAACGCGCAACCTGCCTTAATGGACATTCAAATGGACTTATCGAGTCAGGAAGGGTCCTCCAGCGACGCCGAGCCATCTTCATCCTCAGAGGTCGGTGTTGTGCCTGCCCAATCGACTCAGCGGGCCGGAGCCCAAACTAGGCCCCAGCCACACTGGGGAAGTACAGGCAAACCGACCTCCACCATTGGAAGCGAGGACTCAAATGAACTGCGCAGGTCGGAGCGAGCCCTACGGAGACCGAGCAGATTGGAGGATTTCGTCATGTGGCTTTCTTGATTGATGTATTCTGACTAAGGAGGGAGGGGTGTTGTATCCTATGTAAATAGTTGGTTCCATGAGAAACGCTGTCTGAGCTGGAAACAGGAAGTCACGCCTGATTGGCTCAGATGCGAGCTGCTCTCGTTTGGCGGGAACCGCAAATGTATAAAAAGAGCGGTTTCTCTCCAGGTAGAGCAGACGTGTTCCGCTGATTGTCACTTCCTTCTAAGAGCTGAATAAAGGAACCGTCTTTACCTAGACCTTGTCTCTGGACTCTTCAAAAAGGACAGTGACAAAATGCAGGTGATTAACTGAGCCTGGGAAAGCCTTTGAAAATCCCATATTAATAGGGAAGTGGCAATGAACTGCTTAACCACCAGTCCCTTGAGAAAGGAGAGCTGCAGGCCGGGCATTTGGAAGTGTTCAAAAAGGAACAGGCAGAATGTAATGGGCATAAGGCAGAGACTAACAGCCAAAAAGAAGAGAGGGGAGGGAGGAACCGAGGGGGGGGATTCCTAAAACTAACACTCATAAAACAGAAATTGCAGGCAAGAAAGGATGCTGGAATGGGAGAATGGGGATAATCATATGCTGATGGGGAAAGAGCAGATACAAATATCTAAGTATCTGCTGCAGATATGACGACACCTATCAGATGCCAGACTAGTTTTAGCCACTTTGGTGGTGTCTCCCAGAATATAGTTTAATTTAATTTAATTTAATTTAATTGATTTTATAAGCCGTCCAACCCTTCTGGACTCTGGGCAGCATACAGCAATTTAAAACAATATACAGTGGTACCTCGGTTCTCGACCACAATCCGTTCCAGAAATGTGGTCGAGAACCGATTTGGTCGAGAACCAAATTAATTCATCCCATAGGAAATAATGGAAATGGATTTAATTGGTTCCCAGCCCATTGACTTGCTGGGAACCAATTAAATCTACAGTATTTCCTCTATTTCCTATGGGATAAAGATCTGATGGGACGGGGTGAGAGAGAATGGGAGTCGGAATCCCAACACGCCCCTCCTGGCCACCCTCTTAACAGCCTCCCAGTCTCTACCTTGTAACTGCTCCAAGCTGCAGGAAAGGTAGGGCTGGCTGCAATACCGGCAGCTTCGGGGGGCTCCTTTCCACAGCAGTTCAGTTCGTTACCTCCAGGCAGCTGCACCAACTTTTTCTTTCCTGGTTCTGGCGGCTTCCCTTCGAGGAGCAGCAGCAGCGTCAGGAACGTCACATGATGAAGGGAAGCCGCCGGAGCCGGGAAAGAAATAGTTAGTGCAGCTGCCTGGAGGTACCAAACTGAACTGCTGAGGAAAGGAGTCCCCTGAAGCTGCCAGTATTGCAGCCAGCCCTACCCTTCCTGCAGCTTGTAGCAGTTACAAGGTAGAGACTGGGAGGCTGTTAAGAGGGCGGCCAGGAGGGGCGTGTCGGGATTCCGACTCCCATTCTCTCTCATCCCGTCCTCTCAGATCTTACATTTCAGATAGTAAACAAAATTTTCTGTTCAGTATCCGAATTTTTGTTTGGATACCAAAGCAAATTTTTGCAGAAAATTTTGTTCGGTATCCAAAATGTACGAAAACCAAAGTGTTCGAGAACCGAGGTACCACTGTACAGTGATACCTCGTCTTACAAACCCCTTGTCATACAAACTTTTCGAGATACAAACCCGGGGTTTAAGATTTTTTGCCTCTTCTTCCATACTATTTTCACCTTACAAACCCAAGCCGCCACCACTGGGATGCCCCGCCTCTGGAATTCTGTTACCAGCGAAGCGCCTGTTTTTGCGCTGCTGATCGTCTTATTCAAAGTGATTTCAATGGATGAAGTTGGTTTTGATCTAATGAATGATATTGTTTTTTTTCTTACTGATGTGCTTTTTTCCCAAGAAGCTTCACTGAATGTCCCTTGCTCGTGCTACAGTATTTGAAAGAGAGAGAAGCATTTTCCCCTGCCTACTTTTTACATGCTGTGCATGTTTTTATACATTTCAGTCATCTCTGCTTATAGCTAGCATTTTTCTAACTAAAAGAGTCTCAAATTTTCTTGCAAAGAAGGTACTGATTTTGGTTGCTTTTATTATGTACAGGGTATTTTTGCCCTGTTTCAAATGTGGCATTCTGAAATGTATATAATATTTCAGATTGGAATGAGCATTGATTTTTCTGTCCTTTTTCAGGTATGGCACTTGGAAATATACACAGTACAGTATTTCAGATTTGGACATGCGAGGGTCTCCCAGAAAGTAATGCACCACTTTTTTTCCCTCGGTGTGGCTGCCATATCATGTTAGGATAGGATTCAATATCTGGACTTCTAACATAAATGTCTTATAACAGGACTGCACGTAGGTCACAAAGTGAGTCTGCATTTCTGGTGAGATCTGCTTGGAAGTGACTGGCCATAAAGCAGTTCAAGGCAGACCCCCTTGAATAAAACGGAATGTGCCAGCAGGATGAGAACTGTGATAAAAGGATGCATGTTTACATTTCCTGGGGCACACCGGACGAAAGCAGCAATAAAAGACCTTGCTTTGTGGTAAACAGGAAAATAACCATATTCACAACAAAGGTCTCCGGAAATTGGCCATCAGAGACATTTGTTCAGTAGAAGCTAGTTACGTGCCATATGTAGATAGGAAAGGCTCGGAAGTTGTGTCATATCTTAGAGTTATGTTATTGGATGTTGTATACAACTTGACATATACGTATAACCTTACCCAATTTGCATATTCCCCCCAATAAAAGGGTGTGCACAGCTCTATACTGTGTCATTTCACTCGGAGAGAAATGTGTCCAAGTTTTCTTTCTAGGATTCGAATTCGTGAGTGACCCCACATGTCTGGGTTGCCCTTAGTCCCTCTGAAGACCCTGTTCCCCACAGGGACTTTGTGGCATCCGCACCTCAGCCTATAGTAATGGTACGAATGCAAAACTTTAGATATACATTATTTGAATTGTCAGGAGTGTGTGTGTAAATTTTGTGTTTCTTCAGACAGATAGCGTAGCTGCAGCAGTGTTTTGAAATGGCGTCTGTAAGTGATGTACGTTACAAGCAGCGTGCCATCATTGAATTTCTCATTGCAGAGAAACTGTTGAGAATATTCACAAACGTTTGTGTACAGTTTATGGAGAATCTGCAGTCGACAGAAGTACGGTTAGTCGCTGGGCACAGAGGGTGAGGCCATTAGAGGTGATTCGCACAGTGCAGAAATGGCTTCATGACCAGAACAAGGAGTGGTACCAACAGGGCATACACGCCCTTGTGTCTCGCTGGAGGAAGGGGATGATTACGTGGGGAAATAGGGAGTGTAGAAGAAACATCATTCTTTCTTGTGTGTAAGTTTCATTGTGTTCAATAAACGTTGAAGAAAAAAATGTGGAGCATTACTTTCTGGGCGATTCTCATAGCATAGAACAGTGATGGTGAACTTTCTTTGGTTCATGTGCCAAACGGGTGTGTGGGCATGTGCTAGCACACATTTTATTTATTTATTTTATTTTATTAATTCGATTTATATGCTGCCCCCCTCTGTGAACATTCCCTCCCTCCATGCATGTACACCCTCCACATGCTGTCCCTGCGTGTGAGCATAACTCCCCCCAGAGATTAGAATTGCCCCCACCCTCCTTGCCTTTCATAAGCTGCTTAAAACCCACCTCTGCCGCAAGGCATGGGGGAATTGAGATACCCTTTCCCCCTAGGTCTTTACAATTTTATGCATGGTATGTCTGTCTGTATGTATGTTTGGTTTTTATAATAATGGGTTTTTAACTGTTTTTAGTATTGGATTATTATTATATGCTGTTTTATTATTGCTGTTAGCCACGCCGAGTCTCCCGAGAGGGGTGGCATACAAATCCAATAAATAAATAAATAAATAAATAAATGAATGAATGAATGAATGAATGAATGAATGAATGAATAAATGAATGAATGAATTAACCACCACCCCCATCCCCACACTTGCACACAGGCCTCACTGAAGCCTGGGATGGTGAAAAAATAGGCAAACCAGAAGTTCGCAAAAACGGACTTCTAGTTTTCCTGTTGTACTGTTTTGCACGCTCCAGGGCATCAGGAAGTTTCCCTGAAGTTTCCCGGAATGCAAAAAACAGCACAATGGGCAAACCAGAAGTCTATTTTTCTCAACTTCCGGTTCTTCTGTTGTGCTATTTTTCACACTCTGGGGCTTCAGGAAGCTTTCAGAAATCTGTTTTTCTGAACTTCGGTTTGCCCATTGGGTGTTTTTCGCACTCTGCAGCCTCTGGAGGGCAAAACAGCCTTCCCCAATGCGCACTGGAGCTGATATAAGGCAACGTCTCACATGTCTTCTGTTATGGTTCTGCATGCCATCTGTGGCACGCATGCCATAGGTTTGCCATCATTAGCATAGAGCAGTGATGGTGAACTTTTTTTCCTCGGGTGCCAAAAGAGGGTGGGCACAGACTTTCATGCATGCACGAGTGCTCACATCCGTAATTCAATGCCTGGGGAGGGTAAAAACAGAGGCCCTCTGGAAGCTGGAAAAGGTCTGTTTCCCAACTTCTAGTGAGCCCAGTAATCTCCTGTTTTGCCTTCCCCAGGCTCCAAAGGCTTCCCTGGAGTCAGGGAGGGTAACATGCCCTCCTCCATCCCCCCGGCAGCTCTCTGGAAGCCAAAAACGCCCTCCCAGAGCCTCTGTGTGAGCCAAAAATCAGCTGGCCAGCACACACATGCATGTTGTGCCAGTAGATATGGCTCCATGTGCCACCTGTGCCACCCGTGCCATAGGTTTGCCATCATTAGCATAGAGTTATATAAGGAGATTACAATGTTGGCAGTTTTATATTCAGTCCTGTTCCTACTGTTCCCTAGCCTAGAATTTGCCTTTGTTGACAGTAGTTTTTACTACCTGCAGTCCTCGCTCTGTCCGTTCAATCTTGGTTACAGACAGCTAATGCTACACTGAATTGAATTTTTTTGTCACAATCTGCCACACTTTATTGAATTGTATTTGCCATTTGATTAACTATTCACCCAACTTAAATAAATTCCGCTAGAGATTTTCACAATCACTTCTGGTTTCACCCCACCAAACAGATGTCTTTTTTTCAGTTAAATTTACACCTACGTTTAAATCTCAGAACAGCTCCACAAAAGACTCCACTTGTTAATTCTGATGAGAAACTTGTCCATTTATTCCTATATTTGGTTACTGTTTTTTAACTAGTTAGAAATCCATAAAAATAGGTCCTGTCATCTGTCAAGTAGCCTTTGATGAGGAAATTACTCAAAGACGCTTTGAAAATCCAACTATACAGTCAACTTCCATGCACCTTGAGTTGTTGACACTCTCAAAAACATTAAAAGATAGCAGAGGCAGGATGTATCATTTCAGATGTAGGCTGGTATTTTTGCCACAAGGCTTGCTCCTCTATTTGCCTAACTGTTTTATAATTTAACTACAATTTCTGTCAAGTAGCCCAGAGCAGACATTAAGTTGACTAGTCTACCATGTCTCGAATCTGTTTAGGTCACTTCTTAAACATCTGGTGTGTCATTGGCTGTCAGAATTTCATGTTTGAAATCTTTAAAACCTTTTGGAAGGTTGTCATCTAGACCTGATAACAGACTAATGTGTAATGTCTCTGGAGGTTCTCAAACATTTTCTCTTATTACCTTAACTTGCTTGGTCTGTTTTTATTCCCTCCCTCAGAAAGTCAGTATAGATTCCAGTAGCTGCACTCTCCACCTCTTTCTTGAACTATTCACTCCTTTGATAATTAATAGCTTAGCTCCTCCCTGGGCCAGTTTTACCTTCATACTTTTAAAGAAATGCCACACGCATTTGAAATAATAATAACAAAAGCAGTGCAGCAAAGTTCCATATTATCATCCTAGTTTTTTCTTCAAGGATCTGAACTTTTATTTATTTATTTATTTTATTTATTTATTTAGTAGATTTGTATGCCGCCCCTCTTCGTAGACTCAGGGTGGCTAACAACAATAATAAAACAGCATATGACAAATCTAATATTTAAAATAAGTAAAAACCCTTATTAAAAAACCAAACTTACACACAAACATACCATGCATAAATTGTATAGGCCTGGGGGGAAAGGAATATCTCAATTCCCCCATGCCTGACAACAGAGGTGGGCTTTAAGGAGCTTACGAAAGGCGAGCAGGGTGGGGGCAATTCTGATCTCTGGGGGGAGCTGGTTCCAGAGGGTCAGGGCCGCCACAGAGAAGGCTCTTCCCCTGGGTCCCGCCAAATGACATTGTTTAGTCGACAGGACCCGGAGAAGGCCAACTCTATGGGACCTAATCGGTCGCTGGGATTTGTGCGGCAGAAGGAGGTCCCGGAGATATTCTGGTCCGATGCCATGAAGGGCTTTTTAGGTCATAACCAATATTTTGAATTGTGACTGGAAACTGATCGGAAACCAATGGAGACTGTGGAGTGTTGGTATAACATGGGCATATTTAGGGAAGCCCATGATTGCTCTTGCAGCTGCATTCTGCATGATCTGAACTTTCCGAACACTCTTCAAAGGTAGCCCCATGTAGAGAGCATTACAGTAGTCGAGCCTCAAAGTGATGAGGGCATGAGTGACTGTGAGCAGTGACCCCCGGTCCAAATAGGGCCGCAACTGGTGCACCAGGCGAACCTGGGCAAACGCCCCCCTCGCCACAGCTGAAAGGTGGTTCTCTAATGTGAGCTGTGGATCGAGGATGCCCAAGTTGCGGACCCTCTCTGAGGGGGTCAATAATTCCCCCCCAGGGTGATGGATGGACAGATGGAATTGTCCCGGGAGGCAAAATATCACAGCCACTCCGTCTTATCAAGGTTGACTTTGAGTCTTCTTATGTCTGCCATTGAACTATTTCCAAAGTTGTCCCTCTCCCTAATATTTTAGCCTTCCCGAGTCCTTGGAGAGGGGCGGGATATAAATCCAAACAACAGCAACAGCAACAACAATAATAATATTCTGAAAAAAATCTCCCCCAACCTCATTCAGACTGAATGCTGTATAACACCTCTCAATTTTTCTCCAGAAATTGGTAAACGCGATCACATGTTTTCAGTTGTGATGAGCCAACTGAAATTGGTTCAATTTCAGTTCCTGTTTCTTCTGCCAGTTTGTGTGGTCTCCACAGTGCCAGACAAATCTAATCCCTTCTTCAGGGCAACACTGGTTTCTCTAAAGCTCTGAGGACTGCCTGCCTAGCTAGCCCTGCACATGGAACACTCCTGGATTTCAACCCATCATCAAGCAACTTACATTTGACATCCATATCTGACTACCTTTTTTGGTGCCAGTGTGAACCACAACCAATGCCACTTCTCTAGTGCTTTCTGGCAGCTCGTCTGGATGATGTATGACATCTGCAGCCTTGACATTGGGTGGGGTAATCACTATACAATCTGCACATTAAGGTTGAGTTACAAACTTGTTATTTCATCATCAAGAGCCCTGGGCACTACTTTTAGTAGAAAGGCAATAACTGATCAATCAATAACATCACTATCATCTAGAGCTAAACTATGTTTTTTATTTGAAATTAGATCTTTCTGAAACATTGGAACTTCCAAAGTCTCATTTGCTGATTACAGACGTCTACAAAAAAATATTTTTTGTAATCATCACAGCTGACCTTGTACTTTTCAGAATCATTTTTTTGTTCAAAAATATAAATACACTGCTCAAAAAAAAATAAAGGGAACACTTAAACAACACAATATAACTCCAAGTAAACCAAACTTCTGTGAAATCAAACTGTCCACTTAGGAAGCAACACTGATTGACAATCAATTTCACATGCTGTTGTGCACATTCAACTTTGTTCAGAACAAAGTATTCAATGAGGATATTTCATTCATTCAGATCTAGGATGTGTTATTTGAGTGTTCCCTTTATTTTTTTGAGCAGTATAGTTTTTCTGTAGCAGGTATAGTTTTCACAGAGCAGCAGCATCATTATTATAAGATATAGGAAATATACAAGTGACATTAAGAAAACAGTAATTATCACATACATTGAAAATGTAGAACTAACGTAATAACAAAAATGCTTCTATACCAGAAACTTTATGTGATAGATAGTGATGGGCAAACCCAACGGTGTTCGGGTTCGGCAAGTTCGGCCGAATTTTACGCAAAATTTGGCCGAACCCGAACTCGAACCTGAACAGGGAATCCCTCCCATGAAGAGATTCCTGGGGCGGAGCTTTGATGTCACCAGCAGGTTGCTAAGGACGCCAAGGTGATCACTTCCTGAATTCCATGGAATCCAGGAAGTGTTCATCTTGGCGTCCTTAGCAACCTGCCGGTGACGTCAAAGCTCCAAACGCCGAACACAACCCCGAAATTTGCCCGAACTTTGGAAAAATTTTGGGTTCGTGTTCGGCATACCGAACACCGCAAAATTCGGTACGGACCCGAATTGTGCGGGTTCAGTTCGACCATCACTAGTGATAGAGCAAAACTAAGCATATTTTTGGAACCAGCACATCAAACTCCATAAAACAGACATATTGTCTTTGCTGATGATTTTTTTTATGTTGACCAGTGTTATGAGAAATTCTTGCTTTCCCTAGTTCCAAGCTCTTTGCTAAAATGTGCTTTCCCATTTCAAGGCAGTTGTCTTTTAAAAAAAAAAAGTTTGTGGGCCTTCTCTGGGAAGGCAGGAGGCAATGAGAGAGATTTCTTATCAACTTCACCCATGAATTTTTTTTTTTCATTTTGCCTGTGCTACTGTGTGTACAGAAACAGATGGAAGGAGCTACACAGTCCAAACAGCACAGATTATCCCCAACTGCATTTCATAGTGAATTCCTGGAGCCTGTCTGCATTGTTTGACAGTTATCTCCTTTTCTCCACCTGTTATAGAAGCAGGCAACCAGAGCTAAAATTCCTGGGGAAAAACATCTACGTAATTGTAAAATTGCCAATATGGTAGACGGTTTTAATACAATGTAGTAATGATGGTAAGGTAGCTTAAGTATTTTCTTTCTCTCTTTTTTTTTTCCAAAAAAAGCTTTCATGCTTCACATAACTTTGTCACACAGCAGTATGTGCATGATTCATATATTAGACTTTTCATCAAAATCCATTTTTCATAGCAGAATCAGGGCATTCAAAAATATAACACACAACAGCTATTCCTGAGGCAGAACTTTAGCAAATTGTCCATATTCTCCAACTCTTCTACTGAAGAACTTTTTGACTGGCATAAGAATCGAGTTTGCAGAGCCTAAGGAAGGACTGTGTGCAGTCTCACATCTCTCTCCCACGGGGCATTTATTAGTTTAGTTTACCATATTTTTTGGAGTATAAGTGTTCTGTCGCGCTCTCTGGTAGACTCCTCCCAAAAATTAACAGGTACAAATTTCAGACACACACACATTTGAAAATTCAAAACAATGTTCTTTATAAGGAAAATTCACTTAACCTAAGCCCTTTTTGGTATAGCAAAGAGCACTCGTCTCCAAACAAACTGGTAATTTGTACAAGTCCCTTATCAGTTCTGTGATACTTAGCTTGCAGCTGTGAGGCAATTCACAGTCCTTCTTCTTTCACAAAGTGAAACACACTTTGCTCTGGTTTAGTTTCCAAGCGGGGAAAAATCAGCACACAAAAGGTCAAAGTCAGTAAAGCAGTCACGAAACACAACGATCAGATAATCCTCCACAATGGCCAAACCCTCAGGCTGCTCTTTATAGCAATCTCACTAATTACCACAGCCCCACCCAACCACAGGTGGCCTCATTTTCTTTGATAATAATCTCTCAGTTGTTGCTGCCTATGCATCCCTCTCCGCATGCGTGGCTGTATCATTAACTCTTGTTCTGAATCCAAGGAGGAGCTAGATAATTGATCTCCTTCTGAGCTGTCTGCCCCACTCTCCTCCTCCCTGTCACTCATGTCTTCTTAGTCAGAGGAGCAGATTCCACCGGGGGCAAAACAGGCCTGCAGCATGTGGATGTCTCCCCCACATCCACACTCCTTGGGACAGGAGCTGGGCCAGAGCTAACCACAACAATAAGATGCACTTTTTCCCTCCCTAAAAGAGGCTGAAAATGCAGGTGCATCTTACATTCTGAATGTAGCTTTTTTCAAAGCTTTTTTTTCCAGGCCTAACTAGGTGCTAACTATCTTCCCACTCTTACCTTGCAGGTTCTTTCATTGTTACTCTTTGTGAAGAATGTTTTCCAAGCCCTAAGTCTTTGCAGGATATTTTTCATTGCTCTAACTTGCTCCAAATGTTTCTTTCCAGATGCTTACAACGTCGCCAGCTCTTACCTGCTTGCAAGCTCTTTCATTGTTACTCTCTATCAGGAATGTTTTCCAAACCCTGTCTTTGTAGGTTTTTTTATTGCTCTACTTGCTCCAATATTTATTTCCAGCCCTAACCAGGTGCTAACAATGTTCTCACCTCTTACCCACTTGCAAGCTCTTTTGTTGTTACTCTCTCTGAATAAGGTTTTTTAAAAGCCCTAACCAGGGAATAAAATAATGTGCTGAAGTTGACCAGAATAAGGATGCTAGCCAGATTAATATCTGGTAAGCATATTCTTTTCCCTATTTTCCTCCCTAAAAACTAAGGTGCGTCTTATACTCCGAAAAATGCACTATTTAGATTGTCAAGAATGTATGAGAAAGCAAGTATAAGTATGAACATAACATTAACATATAACTATAAACAGGTAGAGGTTATATACATAAGAAATGAGTACGAATACCAACAGACTTTCTAAAATGTACCCAAATTCACAACCGAACTGTTGGAAATGTAAAAAAGAGATTGGCACTTATTATCACCAGTGGTGGACCTGCCCTAAAGCTAAACACCACTGGAACCAAATCGAAAAATGGTTAAAGGAAATAATACAAGATGAAGTGGGAAAGACTCCAGAATTCTTTTTACTAGGGATACCTCACAAAAATATGAAAAAGAAATTCAATATTTATTAATTCATATTTTAACAGCAGCTAGGCTAGCCTATGCACAAAGATGGAAGGATGCTGAAATTCCAAAAGAAGAGGAAATAATCAATAGGATTACCGATTGCGCCAAAATGGATATGATGACAAGGCAGCTAAAAGGACAAGAGGAATCAGAATATAATAAAATTTGGCATAAGTTTTATGATTGGTTGAATAAAAGAATACTCATATAACAGTATATTTTATATTAAATGGTATAAAACTATGTAATGTAAATAGTAACAAATACTATCAATTTATTTTTCATTTCGATCTACCTTTTTCTCTCTTTTTCTCTTTTTTTAACATGATGTGTAAGATTCTCCGAGACTTCTGAGAAGAATGGAGCAGTTTTGGCTCCTTTTTTATGTTGTATGTTTTTGTCTGTCTTTTGTCTTGTTTTGAAATTAAAAATCAATTTTAAAAATTTTTTAAAAAGAAAGAAATGAGTATGAATAAATGGGAACAGTAGGACAGAAACTGTAGGCATGCTGGTGCGCTTATGTACGCTCCCTTTCAGATCTCTTAGGAATGGGGTGAGGTCCAGGTAATCACAAGAAGTTAACAATGACTTGAAGCCCTTCCCTTCCACCCCAAAAAACAGCAACGGGATTAATCCATCCCATAATATATGATATCAAAAATCTGAGCCTACTTCTGGGGTCAGTGAGATAGAACTTCCATAGGGCCTGGTTTTACTGTAGGTAAATGAGGGCAGGGAAAGGGGGAATTTTGTTTTTTTCCTGGGTATGATTATTGTCTTGGTATTGTTTTATGTATTTATACTTGTAAATAAAAAATTATTTTTAAAAAAAGAAAATTTTTTGCATGTTCTTATTGGACATTTTGTTATTCTTACTTTTCTTACATACGGCACAGAATATTTGAGTGACGGGGATGTGGAATGTTGATTTAGTTCCCTTTCATAGTAGTTTTACTGATTTTTTAAAGAAAATAAAATTGTAGTGTTTTTAACTTGTGGGCTACCCAGGGAAAGTTAGAACTGAACAGCAAAAAAAGGTAATTAATTAATTAAATCTTGTGACAGAAACAATTTAAAAATATTGCAAAGCCAACTAACTAACCAAGCCATCAATCAATCTATGTTTCAAGCTTGCCAACAAAAAATAACTATTGTAGATCTGTTTCAAATGATTGTGGGGAAACTGAGGAGGAAAAAAAGTAATGGTTTGAAAATGGTTTTAATTCATGGCAGGAGACAGGCGTACTGCAAGCAAATATTCCATGAATCTCTGCAATAAAAGAGCTTAGGAATATGACGCTGATGTATCATTGTCTCCTCTCAGTTTGAGATGGCACTTCTAAGCCCAAAAGGAATTGCATACAGTGTTCAATAGACAGACAGCCTCAGCAGATGGAGAGAATATCTAGGATGGAACCCTCCGCTTCTGCCTATAGAAACCATGCCAAGAACCTTTGCAGCTTTAGTGTTACCAGAAGCAGCTTGCTCTGTCAATGTCTCCCACCATGTTCCAGCTTCTCGCTAAAGAGCAGCAATGTTCTATGACACTCAGATCCAACCCTCCACATGAAATATAAGCTCACATTTGGATGATGCAGTTCTCACCTCTTTGGATTTCAGGAACAGTGGGATGTGTCATCAGTGTTGGCTACCTAGTCCCTCTGTAATAGGCATTCTCTGATCAGAAGAGGATGGAAGTCATGATGGAAAATACAGGCTGATTAAACACAGTGAATCATGTCAACAGGGTTATTATTATTATTATTATTATTATTATTATTATTATTATTTATTAGATTTGTATGCCGCCCCTCTCTGTAGACTTGGAGAGGGGTGGCATACATTATATTTCCATAAGTAAGAGGAGTGGCATACACTATATTTCCATAAATAAGAGGGGCGGCATACATTATATTTCCATAAATAAGATGGGGCGGTAATGCAATATCAAAAGATCTGGAAGCCTAGAGAAAAAAGGCAGGTGACTTTCTTAAGAGTTATTTGGTTAGGGAACTTTGTATGCATAACTCTTGAATTTTAACACTTCATATCAGAACTGCCCAGGGTTAGTTCAAAGGTTTTGTTTAAAACGTGTTTTAAATAAATGGTTTTTTAAAAAACCAATGAATTAATTGTAACAATCCAAGTCTTTTGTAGATCTCATAATTAGGAATTAGGATTAGCTGTATTCTTTGTATGGATTTTTTGAATGATATTGTAGCTTTTATAGCACGGTAGATTTCATTGATGTATTTATTGCTCTTTTTACTTGTATTGTATTTATGATTGTTATTAGCTGCGCAAAGTCTGTTTCAGAGTGAGCGGCATACAAATGCAATAAATAAGTAATTAAGTAAGTAAGTAAGTAAGTAAGTAAGTAAGTAAGTAAGTAAGTAAGTAAGTAAGTAAGTAAATAAATAAATAAATAAATAAATAAATAATCAGCCACTGCAAAAAGTGATCCATACAGATTGGCAAAAGATTGATTGTCTCTGCGTCACTAGGTATTTGCTTTCTTAGAGTTTTCATCCCATACTTTAAGAACACACTTATTGTAATATGAACGTTTCTATCACGAAGCACATGGAATTCAAGAAATGTGACCTGTCCCTCTGCAAACCAATCTTTTCTATTTGATCAATGGGAGTGGGGGGCGGGTTGTAGGCTGTATCACTAACCACCTGAAGAGGTTAAATCAGTAGAAGATAGGTAATATTTTGATGGCCAGAAAAACGTTTAGCAAAGAGAGTAAAAGTATGAATTTATTTATAGTTAGTTAGTTAGTTAGTTAGTTAGTTAGTTAGTTAGTTAGTTAGTTAGTTAGTTAGTCCAATACATAATACACATTGAAGAGAATAGATATTTAGTAATATAAATAAAGAAAAGAATAGGAGAAAAGATATAAAAGTATAGGTGAACAAATTTGAAAGGAAGAAAAGATAAATGAGATAAGGAGAGACAATTGGACAGGGGACGGAAGGCACACTGGTGCACTTATGCACGCCCCTTACTGACCTCTAAGGAACCTGGAGAGGTCAATCGTGGATAGTCTAAGGGGAAAATGTTGGGGGTTAGGGGTTGACACTACTGAGTCAGGTAATGAGTTCCATGCTTCGACAACTCGGTTGCTGAAGTTATATTTTTTATAGTCACGTTTGGAGCGGTTAAGTTTGAATCTGTTGCGTGCTCTTGTGTTGTTGTGGTTGAAGCTGAAGTAGTCATTGACAGGTAGAATGTTGCAGCATATGATCTTGTGGGCAATAGTTAGATCGTGTTTTAGGCGTCGTAATTAAATTGAGTAGAGTTACATCATTCCCTTTTTCGCAGGTGTGTGGGAAGCTTCCCCCTCATTGAAGTTGTTTCATATTTCCCAACTTAAATAGAAGGGAAACCGTGGTATTGCAACTTGCTAGCATGACTGAAAGAAATGTTGAGGGGTAAAAAAAGAAGTGGGAAGAAGGACTGGAACTTCATGTGGTCCTAGGGACAATATATGGATTATCTACTATAGTGTATAGCTGTAGAGAATAGCTTTCTCAATTGGGGCTACAACACTTTGAAATACTTTCTGAGAAGGCAAATCTTTTAAAACTGATTAAATCTCCTTTGTAAATTTAAGAATCCATTCATTTGTGATTTAAATAATTTCTTCCTTAAATATTATTTAAATGATACTTAATGGCAAATGCATGTCTTGATTGCTAAGATGCTTCAATTACGATAATTGGTTTTGTGCAGTATATATAAAATTTGATCATGTTGGAGTAACCTGATATGGAATATTTTGTGGCTATAATCTGCCTTGAACATGTTGTTGATAAGAAGAGATGTAAACATAAAGAAAAATGTCTGCCACAAGTATCTCAATACATACTCAAGAGTTAATAAAACTGAGAAATTTGGTTCATTGGATGACTGCAGCATGATCTAGGTGGGAGCTTACATGGAATGCTATTGGGATGTTTCGGCTGCTTCATACTAATTGCTGACTGGAGGACAGTAACAGTATACCAGAGTTGGAAGGGACATTGGAGGTCATCTAGTATAACCACCTGCCCAAGCAGAATGCCCTACCATTCCAGATGTTCAATCTCTTATTAAAAACCTAAAGTGATGGATCACCCATAATTTCTGGAGGCAAGCTTTTCTACTGATTATTCTCACTGTCAGGAAAGTTCTCCTTATTTCTGTTCTGCCAGCATGTTTCAACCGCCTGTAATTACAGGATAATTAGTCCAGGAAGACACACACTACACGATAAAAGGAAAACCCAAAAGTTTTTATAAACAGAAAAACAGAAACAGCTCCCTTTTTAAATGTCAAAGGGATTTTCTGGTACACACAAGACACAGGTTAAATGCAATCCAATTGCTCACCCAATAACTGGGAAATTGAGTCCAATTCTAAAGTCCAGAGAGTCCACACACACAATCCTGAACAGCAAAAAACCACAATCTTGACGAAACAATGAATCAGATAAACTGCCATGAGGCTAACACACCAGGCTGCACTTTTATCTGTAGCACTAATTACAGCAGCCCCACCCAACCACAGGTGGCCTCATTTTCTCTTGTAATAATCCTTCAGTTGTTGTCTCCTAAGCATTACTCTACGCATGCGTGGATGTGTCATTAACTCTTGTTCAGAATCCAGGGATGATACAGATGATTGATCTCCTCCTGGGCTGTCTGCCAAACTCCCCTCTTCCCTGTCACTCACACTTCCTTGGTCAGAGGTGACAGATTCTACTGGAAGAAAAAAAGTCCTGTGGCATGTGGATGTCTCCCCCACATCCACCTCCACATTGCTTGGGGCAGGAGCTGGGCCAGAACTAACCACAACAATTTCTAGGTTGGGAATTCTCTTTTCTGCCCTCAGGTGCTTTAGAGAATAGATCAATCCCTTCCTCTTTGTGGCAGCCACTCAAATATTGCAAGACTATTATAAAATGACCACTTGGCCTTCTCTTTGTTAGACAACATCAGTGTTTCTCAAATAGTGGGGTGCCCCCCCCCTAGGGAGGGTGCAGAGCGATGCCAGGGGCGCACGTGACCCCAGGGAATGTGCTTGTTTTTGTCGCAGGGAGTAGGGAGGGTTTTTTTGTACCGAACAATAGCACACAGCACAGAGTAGGATATATGAAGTGCATATAAGAAACCCTTAACAAACCCTTGGAATAATATTTAAAGGGATGAAAAGAAAGGAGAGAGACTGAGATGATGAGACAAACGCAAGTCTCACGAAAGCTAAGACAAGGAAATATGATGAAGTGTTTATAGCACTTGGCTTCACCGTGACCATGGTAGGAGAAGAGGAAAGACCACTATGTTTACTGTGTCTAAAAATGTTGGCAATAGACAGCATGAAGTGTAGTGTTAACAGTGGAATATAAAGTGATACTAACATATGGTCTTCATACTGTCCCTCTCCAAGGATGGCATTGGCTTTTTTAGTAGCTATAGCACAGTGTTGCCCAACCTTGGCAACTTGAAGATATTTGGACTTCAACTCCCAGAATTCCTCAGCCAGCATTCGCTGGCTGGGGAATTCTGGGAGTTGAAGTCCAAATATCTTCAAGTTGCCAAGGTTGGGAAACACTGCTATAGCACACTGCTGGCTCTCACACACTCACACTTGATACTTTTAATAGCCCCAAACTATTAGATGTCTAAAAACAAATTATTTGAAGAGTATTGACAGTGATTTTTTGACTGTAGCAGATACACACTTAAAAAATACACACATAAATAAATTGCAGCTCTCATCACAGTTGTCGGGTCATTTCCAAGCCCATTTCAAAGGACAGGTCGTGACCCTTAATGAACCTTAAATGATTTATGTTTTTTTCTTTGAAAGCATTTCGCTTCTCATCCAAGAAACTTCTTCAGCTCTGAGAGGATAGTGGGGGATGGAAGAGCTGAAGAAACCTATTGGACAAGAAGTGAAACATCTTCAAAGAAAAAACAAGAAAGTCCAATTGCCTTCTGAAAAAGCATCTTTGGGGCAACCATGGCCTGGATGATGGAAAATCTCTACGGACTTCAAGGATTGCTATTTTCTATATAAAGCTATCCAGATGTTTATCCAACTAGACAAAATGAGATGAGAAACAGAAATTAATATGGTACTAGAGGACAGATTTCATCATCATTTTAGCCATCATCACTGCAGGATGAAGGCTCTTCCTCATGTTTCCAACCAATACGGTACTGAGCTTTCTTTCGCCAATTTGATCCGCAATACTTGCTGATGTATACTGGGAAATATATGAACTTCTTCTATAAAAGTGCCCCTGCAAACCTAACCTGAAGTTCAAAAACTTGAACTCGTTTCCTGGAGCCAATGCAAGGTCTGAATTGGCAGAAAAACTAAAATTCTATCAAACCCAAGAAATTCCATGTGATTGAGCATCCGGATCCCAAAGTAAAACCTATGGTTAAAATGCTCCACACAATTTTTGGTGATTGATAACGTACTTAGATGTAGCATTGTTCGCACAAGGAGGGAATCTTTTTATGGATAGTAAGCTGGACTTAAAATACATTTTCAGCAAATTCACCTATCTGGATATGCAGTTCCCAGCAGGCAGTGCTAGAAAAATACATTTATATTAGCCTTTGATTCCAAGTACTGATCTAGTCTCCTCTCTGCCCGTTGGAAATTCTATATATTAAACTGATTCTGGTCAACTGCCTTTGGATTCTCACTTTGTTTAATAACTCCCAAGCTGGTATGACTTCTGATCTTGCTTAAAATTGCGATTTCCTGACTACCTTTCGCCACATTGACCTTGTTAGTAAATAGATTGTGTAGCTATACCATTCTAACAATACAAATGTTATTATATGTATCATGGGTTCTGTCTTGCATATCCTAAACTATTGCCATCATATGTAGTAGAAGCCTGTGTCTGATTACCTTTGTTGAAATGAGATTCATTTTCTCATCTGATTGGCTTTTTATACATGTGTTGATAGTTGTCATCTTCTTGGCCTCAAATGTCTTGGGCAACTATTCTAGGTAAAGATTTTTCAGAGATGGTTTTGTGTCTCACCAACAATAAACACTCCTCCTTGAACTCATGGCTCTCCTCTTGAGACTAACCCCCCAACACTTTACCCTTAGATTATCTACGGTAGACCTATCCAGATTCCTAAGAGGTCAGTAAGGGGCGAGTACAAGTGCACTAGAGTGCCTTCCGTCCCCTGTCCTATTGCTCTCCTATATCTCCTATACCTTTCTTCTATTCCTATATCTCTTCTTCTATTCTTTCATTGATATGTTCTATTACTATATCTTCTTTTCTATTATTTCTTAGATATATTTTACTATGAGTATCTCCTCTATAACCTTCATCATGTATTTTACTATGTGTATATAGATATATACCCACTAAAACCCTCATTGTGTATTGGACAAAATAAATAAATAAAACTACCAAGTTACACACTGACATCTGCCTCAGGTGACAGTTTTGGATCGATTTAAATCTTGCCACTGTAGAGAAGCTAAAATGTACAAGTAGGGTATGCCAAAGGTATGGTCTGCATTTCTAGCCCCTGTTCTTTACCTCTGGGAAATTTGGCAAATTATTCCAAGACAGGCAGAAGGACAACATTTACAACTAGAAGGGCTAGAAGATTTTAGAACAAATGAAATAGTTCCCTCTGATAATCTTCTCTTGGGACTTTGATGGATGAGTGGATAGGAAGGTTCCAAAATGTTCAATGGTTATATTTGAGCCATCTAGGATTTCTTCTGATGATCCATAGTTGCCCACTCCTTACCGTAGAAATAGTTGTGCAGACCATTTAGGGTTGTTTCCATGGCAATGCCGATTACTGGCGGAGAGGAGAAGGAAAGAGAACAGATAGCTAGAAGTTCCCAAAAGGAAAAAAAATAAATATTCCGATGGGGCTTCTTGTGAAATAACTTCTCCTTTTCATTCTTGTAG
The DNA here is from genome assembly GCF_031021105.1 of Erythrolamprus reginae. Taxonomy (NCBI): domain Eukaryota; kingdom Metazoa; phylum Chordata; class Lepidosauria; order Squamata; family Dipsadidae; genus Erythrolamprus; species Erythrolamprus reginae. The sequence goes on from NC_091955.1 coordinate 65,547,840, forward strand.
CTAACCCCATTTAACCCCATGGCCCTCTTCATTTGCTGGAATCAAATATTAATTACAAAGCAATGTGATGAAGCAGAAATTAATGCATCATGGCACTTTATACAGTAAGTTGTATGGAAGCGTCCCACCTAATAAAATCGAAATGACAACTGCAGTCCTGGACTGTGGAAGAAGCAGGTGTTTAGGGGGATTTATCCATCCCCTTGACTCCCCCATTTGGAATAGGTGATCGTTACAGATTATCTGCAAATTTAAAATGAAAGCTTGGAAAAGCTATGTCTACCACCCCTTCAATATGCCTGTATTGCTTTCTAATATCATTTGCATGGAGAGAGAGGGGGGGAGAGAAAGAGAGTGGGGGAAGAGAAGGAGGTAGGGATTCTCCCTCCGTCCCTCTCTCTCTTTCTCTCTCTCTCTCAAAAGGCAGGCAAAAACAGCAAGCATGGGGAAAGTTGGATGGTATGAAAAGCAGAATAAAGTAACAGAGGTTAAAAGAGTCCAATATGGTTTGCAGAACCATTAGGATTTCTGACTTGCCTCTCTTTAAGAAAAAAAAGCTCCTGATATGTGTGAGCACATTGTCCATTCCTGCATAAACCCAGCACTATTTTTCCCGTGTTCCCTTTAGCTCCAGATACTCAAGCTGCCTGCTTGGAGACAATGCCTTCTATCCATGGGACCATCTTCTGCCGCATGTATCGCAGCCACCAGTCAGGTCCCACAGAGTCGACCTTCTCCAGGTCCCATCAGCCAGGCAATATCGTCTGGTGGGTGTTCTGGTTTCCGGCTAAGGCCTCTGTTACTTGGAATAAAGGCTTGCTGAATGCAGAGATTTATAAAAACAAAAACATCATCTTTATTTTTCCTTCCTTCTGTTACAAACTGCGTCATCGGTGTGCAGTCACTTTTATCTCAATCTTTAGTAGTTAATGCAGTAAAAACATCCTCAAGGCATTCCCCATTCATCTTAAGATTTGTGGCTAGGCAACATTAGCCCAGGGTAATAAAAACTGCAATTAAAAACACATAAAACAAAGCTTACTTTCAGAGCCGCGGAAAGGCACTTCCATATTGATTCATAGCCGAATTGAAAACTCCACCCTCCTTCTCCGCTGACACCTGGATGTGACTAATTAATTACCTAATTAAATAACCCATTCCTCTCCTTAATATTTCTTCTCTGACACTTGCTCCCTTCGCCTCTGTAATCGTCTAAAATGAGGATTTAACCATCTATTATCTTTCTCTCCTTCACTTGAGTCTGAACTCATGGGAACGTCCTGTGGTTGGTCTCCCCCTTCCTCCTCTGCCTGTAAATCAGGACCTGCCACTAATTCATAAACACTATCTGAATCAGAATCTGCAAAATCCCTAAACTGAACAGGAGTATACACAACAGTGGGGCCTAGAGGAAGAGCCTTTTCTGTGGCGGCTCTGGCCCTATGGAACTAAATCCCTCCAGAGATTCATACTGCCTCCACTCTCCGGGCCTTCTGGAAGGCTTTGAAAACTTACCTTGTCCAGCAGGCTTGGAGCTGCTGAACTTTAAGATCTAGCCCCGGCCCTTAGTATGATTGTGGGGTGAGTGAGTAGGGCTGCATGGTTTAAAATCTGGGGTTTTAGATTGTTTTAAATATTGGACTTTTGAACTGGTTTTTATATTTTTATATGTTGTGAGCTGCCCTGAGTCCTTGGAGAAGGGCAGCATATACGTCCAATCAATGAATCAATTGATCAATCAATCAATCAATGCTCCACATTAAAGAAAGGAAGGAAGGAAGGAAGGAAGGAAGGAAAGAAAGAAAGAAAGAAAGAAAGAAAGAAAGAAAGAAAGAAAAAAGAAAGAAAGAAAGAAGTCTTCTTGCAATATGAAGGGACAAACAAGACCTGGAACAGAAAAGAAACATAAATCAAACAGGAAGAGGACTGCTGTCATTTCAATGTGCTTATGTTTGAGGATAGGACTATACTTGCAAAAGTATCGATAGTACTGTCCAAAATAGATTAAATAATGGAAATGGAGGGAAACAATAAATAAGAATTAATGGAGAAGAAAGCTGGGGGGCTTCAAAAATGGGGGGGAAACCTGCGAAAGGCTATAGATAAAAGTTCCAGATTGAGAGCAATAGTTCCAGATGGGATCTAGTTCAACGCTCCAGGTAATCATTGAGCTTAGTGAGTGACTTTGAACCAATCATTGTCTCTTAGGTCAATCTTCTTCAAAGTAGATTGTGGGGGTAAAATGGGAGCGGACTGCCACATGCAGTTGTGGGGGTAAAATGGGAGCCACTTAAACTGCCTTCATCTTCTAAGGCAGTGTTTTTCAACCAGTGTGCTGCGGCACACTAGTGTGCCACGAGACATGGTCAGGTGTGCCGCAAAGCTCAGAGAGAGAAAGAAAGAAAGAGAGAGAGAGAAAGAAAGAGAGAAAGAAAGCAAGAGAGGGAAAGAGAGAGAGAAAGAGAACAAGAGAGAGAGAGAGAAAGCAAGAGAGAGAGAAACAGAGGGAGGGAAGGAGAGAGAGCAAAAGACGTAGAGGGAGGGAGGGAGAGAGAAAGAGAGCAAAAAAGAGAGGAAGGAAGGAAGAGAAAGAAAGAGGGATGGAGAGAGAGAGAAAGAAAGAGGAAGGAAGGGAGAGAGAGAAAGAGGGAGGGAGAGAGAAATAAAGCAAAAGGGAGGAAGAGAGAGAGAGATAATATTTTTGTCCAATGTAAAAAATGTGCAGCAGTTCAAAAAAGGTTGAAAATCACTGTTCTAAGGTAAATATGGAAAATAAATACAGCAAATAAATAACAGTTCTACAGTTCTTTTCAGACCAATTTAATGGCTTCTTTTACAAAAGTCTTGGGCTTTACACAATATTTACTAGCAGCAGACTTCAGAAAAGAGACGAAAAGGACAGAAAAAGAAGAAGACCAACCAAGAAGAGGACAGAGCATGAAAGAAAACACGGAGAGGAGGAACAATGAAAGTAAGTCAAAGGGACAGTTGCTGAATATCTGGCTGTGCTGGAGAAAACAGTTGTGCACTTATACAATATGGATTATTTGCCCTCCCATCTTAGCCAGAGTCCTTTTAATTTGTTCTGTTGGACTCTCTGGTAGGAGCCTCCCGAAAATTCAAGGTTACAAATTTCAGACACACACACGTTTGAAAATTCAAAACAATGTTCTTTATCACAAAATTCAAAATAAACTAAGCACTCTTTTTGTATTGCAAAGAGCACTCATCCCAAAACAACCTGGTAGTCTGCACAAGTCCCTTAATCAGTCCTTAATTGCTTAGAAACATAGAAACATAGAAACATAGAAGTCTGACGGCAGAAAAAGACCTCATGGTCCATCTAGTCTGCCCTTATACTATTTCCTGTATTTTATCTTAGGATTAGCTTGCAGATGTGAAGAAACGTCACAGCCCTTCTTCTTCCACGAAGTGAAACACCCACACACTTTGCTCTGCTTTGGTTTAAAAGTCATGAAAAATCAATAAAGTCCTGAGACAGCAAGGCAGTCCTGAAGCACAATGATCAGATAATCTTCCACAACGGCCAAACCCACATGCTGCTATTTATATCAGCAGCACTAATTACTAGAGCCCCACCCAAACATAGGTGGCCTCTCTTATCTCCTGTAATATGCCCTCAATTGGTCTCTTCTACGCATAACTCTGTGCCTGCGTGGGTCCAAGACTTCCGCATCCGAATCAACTGAAGATAATGGAGATTGACTTCCTGGGCTGTGTGCCAAGCCCCCCTCTTCCAAGTCACTCCCACCTTCTTCTTCGTCCGAGGAAACTTCACTACCTGCCTCTGTCGGCAATAAAACAGGCCTATGACATGTTGCAGTTTCCCCTGCATCTACCTCCACATTCCCTGGGGCAGGAGCTGGGACAGAGCCAACCACAACACAATTGGATCGCAACCCTTCTGTGTTAGTGTGTAAGGTGTGATACAAATGGATGTTTGGGTTGGCAGGCTGCATCTCGATGGTTATACATTATTTGTTTGCTAATAAAGATAGAGTTTCTCATTTCTTCCTGGAGTTTCCTTTCAGCACCGCAGCTGGACTGGACAGCAAAGAGCCAAAATATATACAGTCATCTTTTCTTTTCTTTCCTTTGCCTTGTGATCCTTTATTCTCTTTTCCCAGCTCCCACGTTAGAGCTTTTCCAAAAGTTTGTCTCTATATACTGTGGGTCTTCTAGCAGCATCTGTACATCACCTCAATCAGCTTACAGTAGCTGCTGTTGTAAAGAATCACAGTGAAGACAAATTTGTTTGTTTGTAGTCGAAGGATAGATCTCAACCTTCTTTAGCAAGCGTTCATGTCTTCTATGGGTTCCATAGAGAAGATGCCCTGTTCCTTCCCACTGTTCCTCCACTACTGTCATCTTCACCTTTGGGGAGCCCTCCTCTGGGTACAATTTTTTTAAATTTTAAAAATAAACTTTTATTTTTAAACACACAAAATACAAACAATAAAACTCACACAGAAAAAGAAAAAAATATTAAAATAAAAGTTGGACAATTTGTGACGTGCCTGTAGTACAAATCTAATAGTGCTTATTTACTATTACGTGGATTGTATTTACATATATACATCAAGTTTTGGCAAAGATCTTATTCTGGTATATCTTTTGGTTTTCCTTTTATAACCGATTCTCTGACATTTACTTCCCATATTATCTAGCATTTATTAACTCTCTGGTTTTACCTTTTTTACTTTTTTCCATCCAGTGATAAAACTTACTCCAACAGTTAGTATACTCTTGCTCATTTATATTTTTATTTCTGTAGTTAAACTACCCATTTCTGCACATATTGTAATTTTTTTAATTATATCTTCTTCAATAGGCAAATATTTAGAAAGTATTCATGTCTTCTATGGATTCCATAGAGAAGATGCCATGTTCCTTCCCACTGTTCCTTCACTACTGTCATCTTCACCTTTGGAGAGCCCTCCTCTGGGTACAATTTGAACATGTCAATTTCTGTCTGTTTTTCTCATTCATCATGTTCCCATATAGTGACCTGTTCTGTAGCAGTTGTTTCATTTTCTGTCCTCATATGAAAAGTTTATGCAGCAGTACATGAACTAGGAAGGATGGAATGCTGGCCAATTGCTATTCTGAGCATTTCTGGAGAAAGAATTAGGATGCTCAAGGAGCTGATGACATTCCTGCTATGTGACACAGCAGCAGATAATCACTGCTAGTAGTTGGAGTGGGCAAGTGAAATGGTATGGAAGCATCCTTAGATCACAAACGAGAAGTGCCAAGTGTTGCGTTGCAAACTGGAATCTGGAATCTGGATAGGCCAACCATGGATAATCCAAGGGTAAAGTGTAGGGGGTTTGGGGATGACACTATGGAGTCCGGTAATGAGTTCCATGCTTCGACAACTCGGTTACTGAAGTCATATTTTTTACAGTCAAGTTTGGAGCGGTTAATATTAAATTTAAATCTGTTGTGTGCTCTTGTGTTGTTGTGGTTGAAGCTGAAGTAGTCGCCGACAGGCAGGACGTTGCAGCATATGATCTTGTGGGCAATACTTAGATCTTGTTTAAGGCTTCTTAGTTATAAGCTTTCTAGGCCCAGGATTGAAAGTCTAGTCTCATAGGGTATTCTATTTCGAGTGGAGGAGTGAAGGGCTCTTCTGTTGAAGTATCTTTGGACATTTTCAAGGGTTAGGGTTAGAGTTCTAGAGTTCTCTTGATCAAAATGTTACTTCAGTTTATCTGTGTAGGGTGACCTCATTTATTTTTCTAGAATCCTGATCAAATTATTTATTTATTTATTTGTTTTATTTATTAATCAGATTTGTATGCCGCCCCTCTCCGTAGACTCGGGGCGGCTAACAACAATAATAATACAATGTAAACAAATCTAATATTTAAGTTAATTTTAAAAACCCCAATTTAAGAAACCAATCATACATACTGACATACTATGCATAAATTTTATATGTCTTTCCGGGATTCCAAAGAATTACAGTACTCCAAAGTGTGCCATTCGTACATTTACAACTCCATATTTTTTTATATTGATCTCATCCGGGGTCATCCGAAATCCAGCAGCTTCTGGTAGGTTCTGGAGAAACCCTAGTGGAAATTTTGAGTAGTTCGGAGAAGTGGCAAATATCACTTCTGGCTCACCACAGAGTGGAGTGGGAATGGAGATTTTGCAATATCCTTCTTCCAGGAGTGGGGCGGGAGTAGGGATTTTGCAGTACCCTTCCCCTGGAGTGGGATGGGAATTGAGACTTTGCAGTATCCTTTCCTTGCCATGCCCACCTAGTCAAACCACGCCCATCAAGCCACGCCCACCGAACTGGTAAGTTTAAAAAAAATGGATTCCGCCACTGACTTCATATTGTGGGAGCAGGATGGGACTTGAAGCTTATTTCATTTTCTACCATCCAATGCCACTTCAAATTATCACTTATGTAGGAAGACAATAGAATTATGCCTCATCCAGAGAAACAACAAACCTAGTCCTCAGATCACAGAGTGCTATTGTAGGCGTACAGCACTTTGTGCACATCACCATGAAACTATATTGTCATGACAATAAAGCTTTCACTTAAATAAGTAAATGAAACTAGTGATAAAGCAATGAATACCAACAGTGCAGCAGAGAAAGCCCTGAATGTGCCATTAGCAAGGGTGAATCATATAACTGTGAGGAGAAACATCACCTAATAATTCTGACTGGGTTCACACATGGTTCTAAGAATAATGTGTTTAATTTGTCTTTGGCTTAGCACGTTGTGTGAATCCCATTGTTCTGGTTTATTCAAGAAGTTGTATCGAAGCTTAATACAATAAATTAACTCATTCCAAGAATTGACTGAATCGCTATGGAAAACTTTCCATCAAAAAGTCTAGACAAATTTATTTTATTTTATTTTATTTTATTTTATTTATTTTATTTTATTTTATTTATTTCAATTTATTTATTTATTTATTTTATTTTTTTTAATTTATTTTATTTTATTTTATTATATTTTATTATTTATCTATCTATCTATCTATCTATCTATTTATTTATTTATTTATTTATTTATTTATTTATTGGATTTGTATGCCGCCCCTCTCCGTAGACTCGGGGCGGCTAACAACAGTAATAAAAACAGCATATAAACAATCCAATATTAAAACCGTTAAAAACCCTTATTATAAAACCAAACATACATACAGACATACCATGCATAAAAGGCCTAGGGGGAAAGAATATCTCAGTTCTCCCATGCCTGACGGCAGAGGTGGGTTTTAAGAAGCTTACGAAAGGCAAGGAGGGTGGGGGCAATTCTAATCTCTGGGGGGAGTTGGTTCCAGAGGGCCAGGGCCGCCACAGAACAGGCTCTTCCCCTGGGTCCCGCAAAATGACATTGTTTAGTTGACAGGACCCAGAGAAGACCCACTCTGTGGGACCTAACTGGTCGCTGGGATTCGTGCGGCAGAAGGTGGTCCCTGAGATAATCTGGTCCAGTGCCATGAATAAATTAACTCATTCCAAGAATTGATTGAATTACTGCTATGGAAAATTTTCCATCAAAAAGTCTAGACAAGTTAACAACTACACAGTATAACTTTCAGAATGGAGCACAGGAAATTTGGAATGATGCCAGCAATTCTCAGCCATTTGTTATGAAAAGAATTGCTGGTCAGAAATATATAGAAATCCTTCAGTTGCATGGTGCTCTCCAACTATCATAGGTTTCAGGTCTCAAAATCTCCAGTCAGGATCAAATTCAATCCATCAGAAGAGAGAAAACTTGATAAGAGCAAAGGAAGACAGATAAATTGTGTCACCTTTTACATCTATGATAGATGGGTTGCGTATTTTGAAAACCCTTTATTACACCTGGCTGTTCTCCCAGGCCTTGGGACCGTGGGCATGTCTCCCTGTTTGAGATTGGTGTGTTGTTGAATTGCCATTTTGCAATAATCTTCTAACCTTTTGGAATTAACTTTATTTTAGTTATAACTATTTTTAATTCATGGATGTTCTTGGTCTGTGAATTGTCCAGAATCCCTTGGAGTTGGATGGTAATAAAATTTAATAAATAAAGATGCAGTAGTCTCATTGGTATATAACAGTGATGGCGAAGCTTTTTTTCCTCGGATGCTGAAAGATAGCGGGCAGGCGCTATCGCACATGCGCGAGTGCTCACACCCATAAGTCAATGCCTGGGAAGGGGAAAAACAGCTTATCTCAGCTGAAGACGCTCTCTGGAAGCTGGAAAGGGCCTATTTCCCAACTCCTAGTGGGCCCAATAGGCTCGTGTTCCACCCACCCCAGGCTCCAAAGACTTCTCTGGAGCCAAGGGAGGGTAAAAACGCTCCCAGGAAGCTCTCTGGAAGCCAAAACCGCCCACCCAGAGCCTCTGTGTGAGCCAAAAATCAGCTGGCCAGCACATGTTGGGGCTGAGCTAGGGCAACAGCTTGTGTGTGTCGCGGTTTGAAAGAAAATTAAAGTCTGTTAGGACCTTAACCCTGCGGAGGTCGACGGATAAAAGCCTTAAGTCATTTGTTCAAAACAAGATATTTTATTTTAAAAACAGAAATAAACAAATAAAAGATTGTCTCGAGGGACAACATAACATATACGTCTTACATCATGGAGATTCATGGAGGAGAAGGGGGAAGAAGAAGGAGGATGTTGAGTGAGATTGGCAAGATATTACATCATAAAAGGAGGGTCTAATAAAGCACACATTAGTTAACTGTTTCATTACTAAATGTCTCTGAGGGGCTGTCAATATACAGCGTGACAGTGTGCCAGCTAATATAGCTCTGCGTGCCACTTGTGGCACCCGTGCCATAGGTTCGCCATCACTGGTATATAAAAACATCAGCAAAAAGTACCACTGTGTCGTGCTAAGTGTGGGTCAGGGAAGTCAAAATTCAGAACTCTGATCAACAATGGGTGGTTCTCTTTGGCTGAGGGATAATTTATACTCCCACAGGCGGTTTTTGCCACTGCAATAGAAATACTACTGACAATTATCTAATGTTGTGTCAGATGAAAGCAATAATTTACTGTGCAACTTTCTACTTGTTGAAAAAAATAACACATATACCAGAGAAAGATATACTCAGGACATATACAAAGATAATACAGAGATAAATGTGTCATACGCACAAAATCTAGCACAGATTAATAATACTGTACTAGATATTTTCTCCCATCCATACTTTGTTTTCTGAAATAAAATATTTAAAGACGTTTGGCATGGGAGAGTGACATCTTGTGATGAAAAAAAGTAATGGCAGCCTAGATATATCCAATATGCAACGTTTCAAACCCCTACAAATTAGAAACCCATTTCCATACTAGATTATGCTTCATCCCAGGGATTGAAATCCATTTTGGTTAGTTTGGAGAACTGGCCCCAAAGTGGGGTGGGGATGGAGATTTTTCAATACAGTGGTACCTCTACTTATAAACTTAATTCGTTCCGTGACCAGGTTCTTAAGTAGAAAAGTTTGTAAGAAGAAGCAATTTTTCTCATAGGAATCAATGTAAAAGCAAATAATGTGAGATTGGGGAAACCACACAGAGGGTGGAGGTCCTGGTTCCTCCCAGGAGATTCCTAGAGAGGCCCAATGGAGGCTTCTCCCCACCTTCCCCAGCCCTATTTCCTCCCAGGAGATTCCTATAGATGCCCCACGGAGACTTCTCCCTGCCTTTTCTGGCCCTGTTTCCTCCCAGGAGATTCCTAGAGAGGCCCCATGGAGGCTTCTCTCTGCCTTTTCCGGTTACAGTTTCGGAGGCTCGGGTTTGTAAGTAGAACATGGTTCTTGAGAAGAGGCAAAAAAATATTGAATACCCGGTTCTTATCTAGAAAAGTTCGTAAGTAGAGGTGTTCTTAGGTAGAGATACCACTATATCTTTCCCCCAGGAGTGGGAAGGGAATGGATTTTTGACTAAATAAGTAGAGGAGAGTACTGAACTTGCCAGCAATTCCAAATACTGAATGTAATTTCAAGAGCTGTTCTGCTCAAAATTACTCCCTAATGTTATGTTCCCGGGTCTATTTGACCTGGACCGCAAATTGTTCATTTTAGGTACTTATATTTGGTCTTTCTGAAAGTTTTTTTCACTTGGAAACAAGTTTGAACATTTCTGCACACATTGAAATGAAAATTGAAATGAAAAAAATAATGCTTATTGGCTTATTTTGCTGATAAAATGTGCGGGGGCCCCCCTCCGTTTTTGTGAAATTGTTTTCAATTTATGGATAGTTTTGCTTGCAAAATGCGTTCTATTTTACTAAAGTTGGTGTGGGATTGGTAGCTTGAACATTTCTGAACATAATGATATGAAAATTGAACTGGAAAAATTGATGCATATTGGTTTATTTTGCACATAAATGTCTCCCCCCCACCCATGTTCAATTATTTCAATTTATATAAAAATTATGCTGTTAATTTCAAACTTTAAAAGTTTTCAAATTGACCAAACATAAGCACTTCAAATGAAGAATTTTTGGTCCGGGTCAGGGTGACCTGGGAACAGACCTCTAGGGACTTTTTTTTCCAGCAAGAAAGAAGCCCCCCATCCCCCCAAAAAATTCTTATAGGGAGAACCCCTGAAGTGATGTAAAATTTCAAGTTTCATATATGCAGGGAAAATTTTTTACAGGGTCTCAAACTTTTATTTCGGGCTTTACAAGCCCGAATAGATCAGCAGGGTTTGAAAGTGCTGAGTCAGATAAAATTACACGATATCTAAAAATGTAGTACAGTACCTACTATAACAAGTTAATTTAAAGTCATTGGTCAATAAAAGACCTGGCACAAATGGATCTCTCTGCTGTTGGCAAGGCTGAGATAAATTTGATTCTTTCAAGAATAGAAAACGTAATGGAAAAATATCTCAATCATGCCAGCATTCCTATTATAAAGACAAGGACTATTGAAGTGATCAACTTAGTGCAAATTTCATCTCAAGTGTGCCAAATGGCCTGCCTGAGAAATAAGGAAGGTGATTGGTTTTAACTGCCTATGAAAGCCTCCTGGTTGTAATTTGTATGAATTTAAATTGCATTATAAGCTTGTTATATCCATTACCAGTCCTCTACCATAAATAATTGTTTTAATATGTAACCTGGGGTTTTTTTTAAATAGAAAGATAGTAAAGATTAAAAATGTTAAAACTTTAATTTTAAAGCAATCACTTAAAACTGTTTCTCCCTTGCATGTTTCAAAAGAATGCTTTATTATGAATTTATTAGGATTAATTTGGAGTTGGCAGCTATTATATATCTAAATAATAACTCATTTCCAACTTTAAGACAGTAGATTATCAATCTTTGGCCTGGGTGGGGAGCATTCCTCCATGGAGATCTATTGTATACCACTACTTTGCAATCTGCATTTATTCCAAATAGGCTTTCCAGGTGCAATTCAAGATGCTATTTATTACCTATAAAGCTACACAAGACAGAAACTGGGTTATTTGTGGAAGCTTCTCTGCTCATTCTAGTAGTATAGTAATGCTGTAGATCAGTGTTTCCCAACCTTGGCAACTTGAAGATATCTGGACTTCAACTCCCAGAATTCCCCAGCCAGCAAATGCTTCATTTGACAAGACCCAGGAGATATATCTTTTTTATTTGCATCTGCCTTCGTTTTAACAAATTACTCAAGGGGACAAACATATACAACACTTCTTCCTCCAACCACCACCCTGTAAAGTGGGTTGGGCTGACAGTGACTGGTCACCTAGCTGGCTTTCACAACTAAGGCAGGAACTCATAGCCACCTGCTTTCTAGCAAGGTGTCTTCACCACTAGACACTGCCTAGCCCTTAGAACAGCCTGCCCTTTAAACAATATACATTGGCCTTCAGAAAAACAATTACAAAATGTCTTTTTTCTGGAGCATTGAGGCCAAATTGATTAGCATTCTCACCTGGAGGATACAAGGTAAATTTGGTATTCCAGGTTTCTTACCAATTTTTGTTGCTATTTTTTAACCATATGGCTTTTTTGCTGTTTATTTCATTGTTCATATTGATTGTACCCTATCCAAAATTACAATTATTCAAGTTGGTCAGCTAAATAAATCCCAAATACATAAATATATGCCATGAACATAGAGGTTTCTATCTTATATCTTGATTAATTTCATGCTGTATGAGGAATCAAGAGTGATAGCTTCAGTGATAAGAAGATAACTGAAATCTACCAGGAATAGTAAAAAAAAGGATCCAGTCTGTAATGTAAAACATAATAGGGTAGAATGAGAATCAGCACCAAATTGCCTTTATACTTCATTTTTTTGTACCTTTTTTTAAATTAAAGATGACAACAGTAAAAACTAACACAATCTAAAAGTACAAAAGAAATGTTGAAAAGAAAAATAATATATAAAATAATTTTCCTCTTCAGCACAGCAAGCAACAATTTTAGTAACTTTCTCAAAAAAAATCACCATTTCTTAAGCAAGTTCACAAAACTTCATTTCAGGAATACTGTACATTTAATCAAAGGCAAAACTCATATTCGACAGTCCTTCATATGTTAACGGATTTAAAATTACCCCTGAAATTGTAACACTATTCAGAATAAAATCCTTTATGTTCAATGAAGCTAAATTCCTAGTACCTGCTCTCAGTATTTTTTTCTAGTAAATCCCATTTAATTTTATATAGCGTATGTTTCTGACACTGTAAATTCCGATTATACCGCAGTTGGTCTCCTAATATTTTTGCTTTCAGAGTGCATATATTTAATATATTTAAAGCGATTTTAATAACCTACTAATAATCCTAGGTTCAGTAGGCTATTTTACCCTTTATAAAAGTTATTCTTGATTGCTAGTAGTTGCTTTCCGTTCACTTAGACCCGAAGCGATTACATAGCGATAACATTTGTAGATCAGAATAAAATATCAGAACACAGCTTCCAAAATGAGATACAATTTCTCCTCCCTTCGTCTTCTTGCAAATACATCGTTTTCTTCTTCGTTTTTCCAAACCGCTGTATACACTAACACAGGGGTCTCCAACCTTGGCAAACTTTAAGATTTGTGGACTTCAACTCCCAGAGTTCCTCAGTCAGCAAAAGGAACTCTGGGAGTTGAAGTCCACAAGTGGCCAAGGTGGGAGACCCCTGCACTAACCCGTCCACTCGGGATAAAAGACAACAGAAGCGTGGCGACTTTAGGCAAAATGAAGTAAAGTGGGTCAAAGGAAGAGAGTCAAAAACAAAAAAAAACCAAACCCCGCACTCGGAAGTAGCACAATCATGAAAAGACCATAGAGCTAACACAGAGCGGAAGTTCAAGATAATTCACGTGTCTATAGAGAGGGAAAGATGTCCGCTTCCCTGCTAAGAAAGGGACTGGAGCTCCTGGAGACGGCGGGAGGTAACCGAGGGCTGCGGGTTGGCCAAGGGAGAAAAGGGGGGAAACTCTTTAGGCTAAAATCAATCCCTCTTGTTTCTCTGTTGGATAAATAGGGTCCGGCTCTCAAAGATCGGGAGCCGCCTCCCGACCCGATAACCGGTCGAAGAAGAAGAAGAAGAAGAGTCCAAGGTCCAAAATAGAGAAGACCACCATCAAAGGAAGAATGATCAAATCTGCATTAGGTGAGTAGGGGGAAGATGGAAAAGATGGATAACCAAATGGACAACACACACCCCAATCGAATTTATTGATCGACTCAGCCTTCCCTCCTGCCGAGACGGGTAAAATGAGGACCTACATTGTTGGGGGCAATATGCTAACTCTGTCAATAGTTTAGAGAGCTCTGTGAAGTGGGGTGTGTGTGTGTGTGTGTGTGTGTGTGTGTCTGTCTGTCTTTCTTTCTGTCTGTGTGTGCATGCATGTATGTATGTATATAAATTGTTCTGAGTTCGGGTTTTACCCCGTGTAATATTTGAGTGTTTATGCAACGTTTCGGTGAAATCACATTCACTATCATCCGGCTGAAGTTGTTAGCTTCATGCTGCTTTGAATATAAAAGCACTATGAAGTGGTATATAAGTCTAAATACTATTGCTATTCCTGCCTCTCTCCTTCCCTCCTTTCATTTCCTCCCTTCCCCTCCCTCCTTCTCTTTCCTTCATTCCTTTCCTGCACCTGGGTGAGGAGCGACTTCTCATCTTCTGCCACTTGGAGCTTGGAGCAGTAAACCACATCTCGGAAGCACTACATCAGAGAGAAGCAGCCAGAGTCCACCCTAGCTTTGCTGTCCATTGCAGATGCTAGATGGGCCCCCTGCAAACTCTCGTCTCTCATGGAGCCCGGCCAAAGTTTCCCACACTGCTTCGATGAGCACTCCTCGAGAGATGAGAATTTGCAGGGGGCTAATCTAATGTAGGCAATGGACAGCAAAGCTAAGGTTGATACTGGATGCTTCTCTCCACTAACAGGCAGCCAAGCTAACCTCAGCCAGTCCCTGGGAGTCAAAGCACTGAAGCGCGAGCGGCACAGGAACTTCGCCCAGGCTCATTAAGAGAAATGCAAAGATTTCTCTGTGGACCATTGGTGTAGATAGAAGCAAGGGAGAAGAGAACGAGGAAGCGGCAGGTACAGGGAAGATGCTTCCCTCTCTTCTCCCTTCATGATCCTTCAGTGTGATATAGTCTATTCCAGTGTTTCCCAACCTTGGCCTGTTGAAGATATCTGGACTTCAACTCCCAGAATTCCCCAGCTAACGAATGCTTCCTGGGGAATTCTGGGAGTTGAAGTCCAGATATCTTCAACTGGCCAAGGTTGGGAAACACTAGTCTATTCATCTTCCCATGCCCAATCTTTGCATTTTATTTCTTCTTTTCAGCAGTACTCAAGTGTGGGACATAGTACAAACTTCATGCCCTCTGAACTTCCAGTTCCTTCTCTTCCTGCTATTCCCTGTGCAGTTGCTGATGTTCTCATGCTTATATCGTATCACTCCATTTGCTAATTCAATTATTCCCAACTCTCCTACAAATGTACCATAACAGGTTTGACCATGCTCCAAAGTGCATTCTTTATTCATTTAATGCAACAAGAAAACTGTGGATATTATTTCAGACATCTCTCTGTATTAAGAGCATATGTGCAGGATCTTTGGAGATCTGTAACACATGCATAAGGCTTTCACGGAAGGGCAGGCTGACCTCAGTGAGTCATGCCATAAGAATGTAAGCTTTGTCTCCATGTAAGACAAAGGAAATTCCTAAGCACACACGTATGGGAGGTGATTAGGGAATGGTGTTAGGAGGGGCAATAAAAAGTGTGGCGCAGGTAGAAATTCATGTATAGGCTGCTTTGCATCAGGTGTAACCATTTGCTACGCCTTTTGATTATAATATGTAACATAATAAAAAGAGCCGTTCTGCTCCGCCAGAGTGTCGTCTCACCCCGAGGAATTTCCGTGTCCCGTCTTGTTTCTCTATCTGGCCTTCCGTGAACGTCCCACCAGCTGATGCGGTCCCGCCGAGCCTGCCTGTGCTAAGCACCCCGCAATCGCCACCAAAAACCCCAAAGTTTGACCTATATTTTACATAAGTTGGGAGTTGAAGTCCAAATATCTTCAAGTGGCCAAGGTTGGGAAACACTGGAATAGACTATATCACACTGAAGGATCATGAAGGGAGAAGAGAGGGAAGCATCTTCCCTGTACCTGCCGCTTCCTCTTCTCCCTTGCTTCTATCTGCCGATGACTCTAAAGTGTGCAATAGGGTTGATATTCCAGGAGGGGTCGGTAATATGGTGAATGATTTAGCTTTACTAGATAAATAGTCAAAGCAATGGAAACTGCAGTTTAATGTTTCCAAATGTAAAATAATGCACTGGGGGAAAAGGAATCCTCAATGTGAGTATTGCATTGGCAGTTCTGTGTTAGCAAAAACTTCAGAAGAGAAGGATTTAGGGGTAGTGATTTCTGACAGTCTCAAATGGGTGAGCAGTGTGGTGGGGCAGTAGGAAAAGCAAGTAGGATGCTTGGCTGCATAGCTAGAGGTATAACAAGCAGGAAGAGGGAGATTGTGATCCCCTTATATAGAGTGCTGGTGAGACCACATTTGGAATATTGTGTTCAGTTCTGGAGACCTCACCTACAAAAAGATATTGACAAAATTGAACGGGTCCAAAGACGGGTTACAAGAATGGTGGAAGGTCTTAAGCATAAAACATATCAGGAAAGACTTAATGAACTCAATCTGTATAGTCTGGAGGACAGAAGGAAAAGGGGAGACATGATCGAAACATTTAAATATGTTAAACGGTTAAATAAGGTTCAGGAGGGAAGTGTTTTTAATTGGAAAGTGAACACAAGAACAAGGGGACACAATTTGAAGTTAGTTGGGGGAAAGATCAAAAGCAACGTGAGAAATTATTATTTCACTGAAAGAGTGGTAGATTCTTGGAACAAACTTCCAGCAGACGTGGTTGGTAAATCCACAGTAACTGAATTTAAACATGCCTGGGATAAACATATATCCATTGTAAGATGAAATACAGGAAATAGTATAAGGGCAGACTAGATGGACCATGAGGTCTTTTTCTGCCGTCAGTCTTCTATGTTTCTATGTTTCATATTTGGAGTAGTTACACACAACTTGGAGGTCATGTTTTTGATTATAGCTCTTCATAGTTCCTCAGCCAACACAGCTATATTTTGTGATTTACAGTGTTCCCTCGATTTTCGCGGGTTCGAACTTCGCGAAAAGTCTGTACCACAGTTTTTCAAAAATATTAATTAAAAAATACTTCAGTTTTTCCCCCTGTACCACGGTTTTTCTCGCCCGATGACATCATATGTCATCGCCAAACTTTGTCCGCCTTTAATAAATATTTTTTTTAATAAATTTTAATAAATAACCCTGGTGAGTAATAATCTAAATGGTTGCTAAGGGGATAGGAAATAGCAATTTAGGGGTTTAAAGTGTTAAGGGATGGCTTGTGATACTGTTCATAGCCAAAAATAGTATATTTACTTCCGTATCTCTACTTTGCAGAAATTCGACTTTCGCGGGTGGTCTCGGAACGCATCCCCCGCGAAAATCAAGGGAACACTGTACATTTAAGCTCACTTAAGAGACAATCCAGGATGCAGACTATATGCAGTACACCAGTTTTCCCAATAACTGAAGACAGTAATAAAATGCATTGATGACTATTCTATGGCAATATTTTCTGTTGCCTCAAAAAGAAGATAAATATAAAACCTTCCACTGATTTTCTCATGTGAACAAACTCCCTTAGGAACAAAAGCCTTTTTTTTTTTTGCTTTATCATTTCATTTGCTGCATATGAAAATGCACATATTACCTTGATGCAATTTGACAGCTCCAAAATAGGGACTGCACAAAATTAAATTAAAACATGAGGCAAGCAGGATGAATCAGGCTTGCAACCGCAGTACTAAGTCCCTAAGACAAATATGTATTTCCTCCTGAATTTTATCTATATGCTTTCGTATTATTATTGCATTGCTTTTTTCCAGAGGAATATCAGAAACATCAAGCAGCTGACCACTTTAAGAAGAACATGCAGTATATGATGGGCACTCATTTTGTGGCAGACAGTACAATTACTGAAAAGGTCACCTTGTTTACTTGTCACTTTTTTATTTGGGGAGGGGAGATGCTATTAGAAATAAAAGAGAAAGAAGACAATTCTGTTTATACACAGTTGATAGTTTTTTGAGAAGGCTGCTTGTTTCTCAGTATAAACATGTTTCTCATGTCTCTATTTCAAATGTTTGCTAATGTCTTGCCAAAATATTTTAGATCTTGAGTTTTCAAATTGAATTACAGTATTTTAAATTAGCTGTGTGATGTGCACGAATTGTAATTCAGTCTGTATGGGCGTATATATAGAATTTGTTGGGAGTACCTTAAAGTACCTTCTCCCAGGATCATTTATTTATTTATTCATTCATTCATTCTTTCATCAAATCTGGAGAATACTGTGAATCCAGATAAAAAGCTGTTTTCAAATGCTCCAACAAATACAATCCTTGAACAGTCTTTAGGACTGCATACAAGGACCTGTATCTATCATCAATTTCATAAAATACTCTATTACAGTTGGTTACACTGTAATAGAGTACAGGTTTATTATACTACTGACTAATGGTTACATTTATATACAGTATATTAAACGTTATTGAGATACTATTTTCCTTTGCATTATTTTTGCAGATTTTAACCCAAAATAGAGGGAGGAAAGCTAAAGACCACCCTGTAGAAAAAGTGGAGAAGAAGCCAGAAAAAACTGTCTTCACTGAAGACGACTTCCAGAGATTTGAGACAGAATATTTTGGAAGAGCTGGAACAGTTTGACAAAAATAACTTCTCCATCCTTGCTGAAAATATCAGCATCACTGAGCAAATGCTTGCCAGCATTATTGTGGTTGGAAAGTATGTCTGTTATAAGATTACAGTATTTCTACATATGATCTGCTCAGTTGTTGCACTTCGTATGGAATGACAGTTTGTGCCCAGAGTGGAGAATCCAGATCTTTGATGCCGAGTTCAGACACATGACTCACAAGATTATCTTTTGACTCTTTGCTAGAAAAAATATCTACTTTCAACCAAACAAAACAGTCTTTTGCAACATTTCTTAGGAGTAAATTAAGTTAGATAAGTAATTTCTATACATATGGAGGAGAGAATTTGGATTTTATATTGCACTATCAGAGCTGAAAGGATGTGCTTTATGGCACAAGGTTTTGCTGCAACAAACTAACAATTACGCTTGACTAATTGATTTACATTGATTTAATTAATAAGCAAATATTTTAGTGCATGTATAATAACATAGAAATAGTCAGTTATAAGCATTTAAAATGCTTCCACAAGGATATCAGTTATTTTTACTCTACTTAAGATATAAGTCACTTTTTTGTGATTCCTTTTAGGAAAAGAGTACCCCTGCAATACTCTTTTCTTCTCAAACTGTAGTTTGTATAATTTCCTACCATATTGTTGGTTACTTTACAAATGTTTTTCAGTTTATTTAATGTATCATTTGTCACTTCTTTAATAAATGAAAACACTTTTATGGAAATAAAATGATCAATTACACCAGACTTTCAGGCAAAAATTGTAAAGTACCAGAAATAAATAGCCTAAGAATATTATATCATTTTTAGAAGCAAGTAGATAAAGATAAGAAAAATTAAAAGAATTCCATACAGGAACAAGAATGGGTCAGAGAGATAATCAAATGTTAAATAGTGGTTGGAAAATTTATATTGATACAATATTTATAGTTGGAAAATTATGTATGTTTTCATAACTATAGTTACTACGTAAGAACTGTAAATTGTGCACTTATGCAAACACTGATTTTTTTTTCCATCCCTGACTCATCACTAGCATTAAGCTAATTATAATATATATCATCCCTTGTAGTTCTTTTTCACTAGTAGGATGTGGTTATCAGAGTTACTTGTTTGTATCACACCTTTAATCTTTTTAGAAATATTTCAAGATGGTGAACATATCCACCACACCTTCCTCCTCCTGTTTTCCCCACAACAATAATTGTGTGATATAGTCTGGGCTGAGAGAGAGTGACCAACCCAAAGTCATAACTCAGAATAGTTATGTTTGAAAATACTCTGCCTGAAAGTGTACAGTACTTTAGATTTACATGGAGTTGCCTACACAGTGGCATTTGGCTTGCGAAACCCAACCAATTTAGTTAATTCATAACTGAACGAATCCAGTGTACTGGATGAATCGAGACAATGATATACATTAAGCAGACCACAGTAGTTGACAAGGTTACTGTTAACCATGTTAGTATGTTGGGCAAACATACTAATAATTGAAGTTATAATCCTACCCAGGCTTCATGCTCTGGGGAAATCCAGAGCATGATACCATGGTCTTTCGAGACTGATGAATGCATGCAATCCTGAAAAAAGGTATAAGGATTCTTTTCAAAAGAATGTAATTATGGAATAAACTATTTTCTACTTTTCAAATCATATAAAACAAGTCTTTAACCTTATTTATTTAATCATATACACTGTTCAAAAAAATAAAGGGAACACTTAAACAATACAATATAACTTCAAGTAAATCAAACTTCTGTGAAATCAAACTGTCCACTTAGGAAGCAACACTGACAGTCAATTTCACATACTGTTGTGCATATTCAACTTTGCACAAAACAAAGTATTAATGAGACTATTTCATTCATTCAGATCTAGGATGTGTTATTTGAGTGTTCCCTTTATTATTTTTTTTAGCAGTACTATATATAAAGCTGCCCAACTCAGTGACACTGGGTGGTTAAAATTATTCCATTTTGCAGGAAGGAGCACATTTTCACATTTACTAGCTGAACATGCATTTCTCCGGTAAAATTAACCCAATTTTATAGGTTTCCCTAACATACTATCCTAAGTTAGCCAAATAGGTAAATTATTCTATCATGCTAGGCTACAATGATTAGTTTGTAGCTGAGCATGTGCATGAAAGGTGGTGTATTTTAAAAATGAGTCAACCACTAGTGATGATTCATAGGAAGTCTTTCCTTTTCCCAAGCACTGCCAATACCCTTTGCCCCCCTCCTAAACCAGTTCTGCCAGAATCTTTTCCAATTCAGTTCATGTTTGGAACAAAATAGCCCGTCTCAAACATCTGAAAAACAGGCCAGGAAGAACTGTTTCTCAGTTGCTGCCTAATATACTGTAAATTTATTTGGATATTTTCATATTTAACAAGTTATCTAGTTAGCTCATTTTTTATTGTTATAGCTTTTTATTTAATTCCCCAATTAGCTGTTATCTACAATTCACTTTAGCATTTAGTCCTTACAAGGTAGTGAAGCCAATTGTTAACAAGACAGCTGTAGGAGGAACAATCTGAATTGTTTTAAGACTTCTCACAATTATTGGTATCAATCATATATTAAAAATTAACAAATATAAAATGGCTTAAATGGTAGTCAAATTATGTTGCTCATAAACTTATTAAAGTTTTCTGTGGTTGGAATGACATTCCACATTTGCTTACAGATCAAAAGTGATAAGTTCAGCCTGTGCTTTAAATCAAACTGAATTTCTAACTTTGATGTTAGAATATTGGATAAGGTTGTACAAAATGTTCTAGGCATCCTGAGCATATAAAGCTGATCCTGTTTATCTGCATTTATTATATTTTGATCCATTTGCAGGAGGAAAAAAAAAGATTTTTCTTCCCACTTATACTGTAGCATGAAAAAGTAGTTTTGGAGTGCAAAAAAAGGCACCACTGATTATGGTTGAGACAAGGTAGGGAACAGGTAGAACATGCCACACTGGGAACCTATTCCTTATGGTTGAAACCAGGGGTGGGCTACCTTCCGGACGGGGAGACGGACGGGAGGACGGATGGACACGACACAGTGGGGTAGCAATAATGGAGCTCCACCCCAGAGCACCCAATTTGCACTGGATGATGTTGAAAGAAAATGCATAAGCTGCCCCCACAATGTGGTAGTAAAAATTTTGGTAGCCCTTCACTGGTTGAAACGTGTATTTATTTATTTATTGGATTTGTATGCCGCTCCTCTCCATAGACTCGGGCAGCTAACGATAAAAACAGCATGTAACAATCCAATCCACTACTAAAATAACTTTAAAAACCCTTATTATAAAAACCAAACATTATACTTCAACAGCTTACAAACTTGTACTTCAACCAAGGTGAAGTACTATTTTAGAAGAAGCTGATTGGGAAGCAAATGTTTCACTGGGGGCTCGTTTTACTGCCAAGATACCATTTAAAACATTTGGGCTAATCTTTTCATACTGACAGTAACAAAGATAGAACAGGTGCTGCTGAAACATCAAGAATGGGCCACTTTGTACTCCATGCTTGAATTGCTCTGCTCTGGGGGAAAATGGGGCTAAATGCATACTTGTTCTAATTGTCCTGTATATCATTGTGGAGTGCAATCAGATTATTGCAGCCAAAAACTGAAATTGCAAAATTCTGGATTATTTCCTCGCACATGTGTATCTTTTACTTATAAAATGTATAGCCACCCATCTCATCAAAGGCAACTCTGGGTGGCACACAATAGTTGGGACACTGCAACAGATAAAAGCATAAAAATCCGTATTCTGTAAAAAAAAAACCTAAAGAGGTGATGGGAGAATGGTTCTCAGTAATGGAACCATATAAGCATGCCTCGTCTCCTAAGAGCCCATGCTGGATGACATAACCACATCTTTCAAAATATCAAGAAAACAATTAGTGTTCCCTCGATTTTCGCGGGGGATGCGTTCCAACCACCCGCGAAGTCGAATTTCCACGAAGTAGAGATGCGGAAGTAAATGCACTATTTTTGGCTAACAACAGTATCACAAGCCTTCCCTTAATACTTTAAACCCCTAAACTGCAATTTCTCATTCCCTTAGCAACCATTTAGATTATTACTCACCATGTTTATTTATTAAACTTTATTAAAAATATATTAAAGGCAAACGAAAGTTTGGCAATGACGTTTGACGTCGTCGGGGTGGGAAAAACCACGGTGAAGGGGAAAAAACTGCAAAGTATTTTTTTAATTAATATTTTTGAAAAAAATGGTATAGCCGTTTCGCGAAGTTCGAACCCGCGAAAATCGAGGGACCACTGTACATTAATACCCAAAAAGGAATCGACTCTTGAATCTATAAACTATACCTAAAACTAAACAAACTAAAAACTATACCTCCATTGCTACTGACTAGTTAGTATTAGCTAAGGCTGAAAACAGCCCTACAAGAATTTACCAAAATCAATGTAAATTCTTACCTCAAAAAAGTTTTGGATATTGTAGAACACCTGATAATCTAAAACTAGCCATTCTTTAAAATTCTAGCTTAGATTCTGATGAGAACCTAAGCAAGAAAGGGACCTTTTAGAGTAGTTGTTTTCTTTCAAGCAAGCAGATTGCTTTTCCGAGAAGTGATCCAGGTTAGAATAGTATATAAAAGTGAGCTCCTAACTCAAAACTTACAACAATGTAAAAATTACACCTCTTGAAAATTCAATTAAATCATTAACAGGATCATGCCAATACTATGGATGTTATGAATCATTGCCTGGATCATAGCTGCTGGGCATGCTCGACTCAAATTATGCTAGCCAGCGAATATGTCACAAGCCAAGTATGTCAACTGTATATAGATTTTTCTTAAGGATCTTTGTTTTGTACATGACAAACTGTTCTTAATGTTCTTAAGCATAAATGTTCATCTAACTAACTCAAGTGCAGTTTTGGTCATGGGCACAAAAAAGAACCTTACTATGATTAATGGGGGGGAAAAGATTATCCCTATTCTTGGATGTTTTGAAGCAATTAAAGGCAAGAGGAGGGATATGGGTAGAGACAGAAATTGAGAGCATGATGTATTAGTGTTAAGATCCATTTAAATGGATAGTATTGGTGAGAAAACTAAACATTTGGTACACTGGCTAATCAATCAAATCCAAAGTTAACAAAAAATATGAAGGCAGATTCAAGTAGAATTGAGAAGAATGGTTTTAAGATTGAGAGGGAAAGGTATATTTGTTAATTTTACGAATATGAACTTTGTTGTTCCAAAATTGTAAGATATGGAATGAAATTTAAAAGGGCACCTTGACATAGGTTAAACTGCAATTTCTACCTTTTTCCTGTTCACTTTTAATGTAGCAATTGAGTTTTTTAACTGAGGGAGCAAAATAAGTTTCAAATAAAACTTCACTAAAGAATATACACATATCCAAATTAGAAAATAATTTATTAAGCATTATAACAGTTGTTAGCAGTAAGCAATATACATGCACGTAACTCCTACTCCGCTACTCTATTCTGGGGCTCTAGTCTTTTTACTCTTAGCTTTGCGAACTTCTTCAATCAGATCTTTTAAATATTTAATTTCTTTGCTCAGGGAATCAACTTTCACCGTCAGGGCTTCATTTTTTTGCTCTAGTTCTCTGCACTCTCCTGATAAAGCTTCTTGCTCTAACCTTTTCTTCTGTCTATATCGTGTGGCAGCTGTCTTATTCTGCTCCATCTTCTTCTGTTTCTTATCTACTACCTTTTCTTCTTTAATCTTTAATATGATGATTCCCAGAGGGCGGTCATAAGGCTTGGGCCTCACAGAAACATCAATTTTGGTTGTAACTGATTGGTTATCACTGAGAGAACTAGTAGAAGTGGCAGGACTTTGTGGAGGTGACTCAAGGTCTGACTCTGGGCTCATGCATATTCCACTATCATTGTCAGAATGTGCTTCGTCCTCTTTTTCACTCTTGGGAAACACTACAGTAGTGGGGGTTTCTGTTTTCTTATCTCCTTCAAGAATGTCTACTTCACTACCTAGCTCTAAACTGAATGAATGGTCAACAGTAGAAATCAGTGGCCCTTGGGGTTCAGGAAATGGCAACAATGTAGTCAATGGGGCCATCTGCTCTGCTTCAGGCGACCTGGGGAATTGGTTAATTGGTTCTGGCATTAATAAATTTTCTTTGCTGGGAATTTCTTCAATGGGCTGGTCAAGCAGGTCACACGTGTCTTCCAACGTGGCCATGAACTCATCTGGGGAGACGGTGGCTTCCAGGTCAATACCTAACAGCGCATCAAAATCAAACTCTTTCAGGTCCATCTTCTCCACCATCCAATCCATGCCAGAGAAAGCATCCTCTGTAGAACAAAACAAAAAAGGATTTCCAAATATGATCTCAATAAATATACCAAAAAAAAATATCCCTCCATTTTAGATCCATTAAACAACTATATACATTTAAATAGATGCATCAAAAACCTCAAAAGGTTACCAAATATTGGCAGAATATAATTTATCTTACCCTGGTTGCTGTCTGTGGCATTATTGCTACTGCCCACATCCAGCCATTCGGAGGAGCCCACTTTAGCCTTAGCGCTGGAGAACCCATGCGAACTGAAGTTCCTGGCCACCTCGAAGTAGTCATCTAAGAGCCCCAGACCTTCATCAGCCACCAAACACTGCTGGCTGAATGGGGACAGAAAGCCCCCCAACGACATCTCTGTGTTTGATGAGCAGCTCATTTTGGTCAAGCTTTAGTACTTTGTTGTCGATTTGTCTAGACAAATAGATGTTGTCTTTATCGATTACAGCAAAGCTGCTGTGTGATGATTTGAAAAACCTGGAATAAACAAGATAATGATTATTATGAAAAGAGTTTTTACATTTTAATTTCAAGTTAAAAATAGCATAGGGCAAACTGTGCATAGCAATACTGCAGCAACGATCCTACAGTTCCTGTTTTCCCCTCTAGACTTCATCTGAGCGATCTGTCTTAGACACAAATTAGAACAGTACAACAGCGCCAACTAGAATTTGTTCAGCAAGTCAGCCCTCTATTTCCTCCTAACTACACAGCTTTAATTCAATCTCCACCCATCTTGGTCTGATTCATGAATTCATTAGTGACAACAGCTGCAGCCATTTCGTGATCTGCTTGCTGTGCATGTCTAAAACCAGGATACAAAAAAGTCCGCCATTTTGTATCCTGCCACGTTTCCATTTAGGTCACTGAGAATCTTAAGGATTGTTAAGATTTATCAGCCACATAACACCACACTCATTTATATCAACTTATTTAAAAATTGGCAATTTCCACAGAAAATTTTATTTTAAAGTTACACTTAATGTATGGTTTTTAAGGGCTATTATGTATGGTTTTTATACTTTTTACTGATATTGATGCTGTGATCCATTTTTACACTGCTTTTTAACTTCTTGTTACTATTGTGAGCCACCCAGGCATACAAATTTTACTAAATAAATAAAAATAAATAATTCACTACCTCTTTAACCTTAGAAAATACAAACCTGCATTCCACCCAATTAGTTATTTCAGCAAAATGTTTTTAGAAGAGACTTCCTGTCAGTGTATTTACAGATAAAACAATTTAATTGGTCGTATTTCTGTTGTGAAAAGCTCTTTAAACTCTCTCTCTCTCTCTCAAAATAGTACAATTGTTCACTTGTCAAAGTTCTATTTTTGTCCAGGGGAAAAAAACTATTAGCATACCAATTGCTTAAATCTCGGGGGATTTTCCCCGACAACAAAGGAAATCATTTTGCCTTCTAATTAGTCTGGGACACCCAAGGGCTCATTTACTACGTTTTCCATAAATAACCTTAATGCAATAGCCCGGAATTCTTTGCGATTAACCTTTTTTTCTTGATATCATCCCACCGCATTCCCCCCCCTCCATTTTTCGGTCACTAACACATGCCATCTCCCCTTGGCTGAAATTTCAAATTTCCTCTTTCATATATTCGCAAACTCCAGCTGTTTTGAAGTCCCTAACCAGATCTTCGCTCCCTTCGCTTCCTTAACCCGATCGTGCCGGTTTTGTCTTATCCTGTACATTATTAAATATTTATTTATTTAATTTGACTTCTATGCCGCCCAATCCCGAGGGAATTCAGTAAATAAAAGCCCAAGGCCTCCTCCTTTCATGGATCCCCACCCCACCAGGATACTCACGCCATGGTTGCAGATGCTCGGAGGTGCCGAGGCCGCGGCCGCCGCTGCTGCGCTTCTGCAATGGCCGATGCCGTCGCTCGCCCTGCCGCCCCTACCATGCCATGGTGGCGGCCGCTGATATTATTAAAACCCCTCCTCGAATTGCTCGCTCGGGCACTGTCACACACCGAAAGAAAAAAACGGGGGGGAGAGGACAGGTGCTACTATTATTTTATTTTTTTCGGAAGTGACAAAATGACACCCCGCTCTTTTTCCTCAAGGAGACAATAGGGACGAGAGTTTGCGCGTTTTCTCTTTATATAAGCCAACGAGATCCGGCAGGGCCTCCTTTCAGTAAGCAACGGTTCCCGAAAATCCTTCCGCCCAATATCTTCGGCATTGCATCTGTACCCCTTGAAAAAGTAGGTTTCCTCACAGAGCCCTCTCTATGATGTCAAACACTCCGCGAGGCTTCGCGCCCGCGTTCTATTAGCCCTACTTCAACAATGCGCGGAAGGATCAGAGGGACTATTCTAAGGCGTTGACTCATAACGTCGGTTGCCGCCGCTTCAATTAGGGCCAGACACTTGACGGTGGGAGGGGAAAAAGGAATTCTAGCTCCGTTTTCCTATTGGCCGCCCGAGGGTTTGCCCGATTCTGCATTCCAGTAGTTTGAGAAAGCGCGTGAAGACGAAGCGCCTGATTGGTCGGCGTCGTAAGCTTCGCGTGTTGCGTGAAGTATTGTTGGCTGAGCGAAGAAACCACGTCAAGAATTGGACTTAATTGTTGGCAGGGGGGGAGAATGCTCTTAAAAGGGGCGCCCAGGATCATTAAAAATAGAGTTGCGGCGGGTGGGGGGAGGGGTGGTAGAGCTTCTGCCGTTTTCTCTTAAAATGGTGCTCTTCCTCCCCACATTTTCTGTCTAGCTGTCAATGAGATTAGTCTTCTTCGTCCTTTTTGCAAGACTCCCTTTTTAGTCCTTCTTCCGTCTTCTCTTCGCCATTTGGGGTTAGCAGCCATTAATATGTCATTGCCCCCAAGTCTTGGGGTGAGGGGTGTCGATTGCTGAGGGAACTTGCGACCTTCGTTTACCCCTAACCACCAAGGGGGTGGGGCGGAATGCAAGATGGTGGCTGGAAGCTTTGGGTAGCCGGCTAAAAGCAGCAAAAACCAGTCCTTAGACCTGAATCACCATACTGTACATGGAAATCCTACGCTGTGGTAACTTCCCGCCCCAGAAGGCTTGGCGGGAAGTTACCACAGAGCGCCCGTTTTCTCGCTCTCCGGCTGGTGTGAGGGGCGAAGAAACTCCCCCCCCTCCCCCCAGCCGGCTGAGGTGAGGGGAAAAGCGAGGCAGACGCCTCATTGAAACTGCCACCGCCCTTTTCCTCGCGGGTGTGTCATGGCTGTCTGAGGGCGGGCTAGCCACGGCAGCTGTTGAGGAAAAAGCGGAGGCGTGGGCTGTTCCGGCGCGTGTGGGGGGGATGATGATGGTTCTTTGCGGAACAACGTCAAGTAGAAAGTGGACATGATGTCCTGGATTTTACGAGCCCAGAAACGACACGGCTCGATGGGAGACGGAGTGGGCGCGCCCTGTTCCCTGTGTATTGGTAAAGGGCAGGGTTATTAATTAAGCGTGTGCTACCAACTACTGAGATCTGTTTGAAGTGTCCTTTTCGAGGTTTTCCAGATGGTATCTGATCCAAATCGTGCCAAATCAGTTATTTTTTTCCAATCCTTAAAAATCACAAATCAAATGTTCCTCTTTAAATAAGTCTGGAATGCTTGGGGGGGGGGTTATTTTTGTACTGGTGTGCTCACGCTTTAAATCAGTTTAAAAAATAAAAACAGAAGATTGACAGCAGAAAAAGACTTCATGGCCCATGTAGTCTGCCCTTGTACTATTTCCTGTATTTTATCTTAGGATGGATATATGTTTATCCCAGGCATGTTTAAATTCAGTTACTGTGGATTTACCAACCATGTCTGCTGGAAGTTTATTCCAAGCATCTACTACTCTCAGTAAAATAATATGTTTTCACGTTGCTTCTGATCTTTCCCCCAACTAACCTCAGATTGTGCCCCCTTGTTCTTGTGTTCACTTTCCTATTAATAACACTTCTCTCCTGAACCTTAACCTTTAACATATTTAAATGTTTCGATCATGTCCACCCTTTCCCTTCTGTCCTCCAGACTATACAGATTGAGTTCATTAAGTCTTTCCTGATACGTTTTATGCTTAAGACTTTCCACCATTTTTGTAGCCCGTCTTTGGTCCCGTTCAATTTTATCAACATATTTTTGTAGGTGAGGTCTCCAGAACTGAACACAGTACAATGTTCCCTCGATTTTCGCGGGGGATGCGTTCCGAGACCACCCGCGAAAGTCGAATTTCCGCGAAGTAGAGATGCGGAAGTAAATACACTATTTTTCGCTATGAACAGTATCACAAGCCATCCTGTAACACTTTAAATCCCTAAATTGCAATTTCCCATTCCCTCAGCAACCATTTAGATTATTACTCACAAGGGTTATTTATTAAAGTTTATTTTTAAAAAAATTATTAAAGGCAGACAAAAGTTTGGCAATGACATATATGATGTCATCGGGCGGGAAAAACCGTGGTATAGGGGAAAAACACGAAGTATTTTTTAATTAATATTTTTGAAAAACTGGTATAGACTTTTCGCAAAGTTTGAACCCGTGAAAATCGAGGGAACACTGTATTCCAAATGTGGTCTCACCAGCGCTCTATACAGCAGGATCACAATCTCCTTCCTGCTTGTTATACCTCTAGCTATGCAGCCAAGCATTCTATTTGCTTTCCCTACCACCTGACTGCACTGTTCACCCATTTTGAGACTGTCAGAAATTACTACCCCTAAATGCACCAAAATGAAAATATTAGTCTCAAAATAGATATGTCCAAATGTACTTCCGCTTTTGTTTCCTGATTCTTCTCAGATACTGCTTCAAAATAAACTTAATGATCTCCACAGTGTTTCTTTGTTGTTTCCATTGATTTAATTTGTAATAAAATTTACAACTTTGGCGGAGTTAACTGGACGAGTGATTGGGAAACTCTTGGCTGAAAAGGGTGTTACTGAAATAACAACAATGAAAAAATAAGCCTTGTAAATAGGGAAGGAGATGGACAATGCTGTGTTTTTGAGGTGGAACTAAAAAATGGGAAGAGATAATAAGGAACTGGCTTTTCCTCTGAAATTTCTGATGGTGTGCTAAGACTTCTATCATTTGAAATGTGCCATAGCCATCCCCCTCTTTGCTGCAACATACCGTAAATTCGTGGCAGGCTATGAAGCCAATCTCCCTATATGCTAGAACCAAAAATGGGGCTGTACAAATGCATTAGGTATCAGAGAAAATCTGAAGTGTATTTTGTTCATTAAAAAGTATATAAATTCTGTTTCTGTTACCAGAAATAATGATCTGCTTTTCTTGAGCTGTTTTAAATCTAGATTAGTTAGTCCCAGAATTCAAGTGAAATACAAAAATAGATAAACTAAATGTTACAAATTTCATTATCTGTATAAAACCTGGTTCTTATATTACTGGCACAAAAATGCTAAACCAATTTGTAATATTTCCAGTATTTCTCATCTGGTAATTCTTTGTTCCCCTTAATGCAATGACATTGTCACAGGCTATAGAAAGAGGAAATAAATTGCTCAAGACCAGAAAGGGGAAAATAGTAGATAGACAAACTAGTAGCTATGTTTTTCATTAACAAAAAAGCCATTCCCTGTTTGCCTAAAAGGTCAGACCTGATGTTATTTGTTGAAGTAGGGCAACCTGTTATTTTAGTTATTTTGAAACAAACTCAGAAACTTAACTGGTTATGTAACCAAATGTATTTACTAGTTTATTGTATTATATCAGATGACATAGTTCCAGTTTGGACCGGTTCGGGGGTACTGGTAGCAGCGGCCCCTGGTGTTTCACCAAACTGGTAGTGACAGCTGGCTGGCCACACACCCAAACTGGTCCCCTGGTTGCCGCTCATTTGCCCTGGATGTGCTTGGCACGAGATGCTGGAGTGAGTGCGCTGCTCTCTGCCACCTGCTGCCGCTGCTGCTCCTGCATGCCGCATGCTACCCTCTCGCCTCCCTCCCCAGTCTTGTTCTGTCTGGGTTCCCCCAGACGTCAACACCAACTAAAAAGAGTAGGCAGACACGCTGGTAAAAAGCAAAGTCATTTTATATCTTTGAAAACAAACACAGATAACAAAAACTGTTCTTACAAACTGGAATGCTATGAAGCTTCACAGAAAAGTCACGACGGCCAGACAATACAACAGGCTTCTTGCTGGCACACACACCACTGTAGATAATAAAACCCACGCCTCTCCCAAGTTTTCAGCCTTCGAGGCCACAAGCCAGAATCAGAGACGCCAAGGATCGAAGCAAGGTCACAGGACTCCCAAAAGAACTCTCCACAATATAGGAAGGGCAGGCCTGCCTTTTCAACCTTTCTGAGGAGAACCACACCCAAAACCAGCTGTTGCCTATTAGGGATGGAAATACCTGGCTAATTGTCCCCTTCCTTGTGCTGCCTTTCTCTGCCTCATATCTATGATGGCTTGTGCGTTCTCATCTAATGACTCCGGGCTACTCGCTGGGGAGAGCTCCCCCCCGGGGTCTCAGGCTGTTCTCCCTCCTCATCCTGACATTCCTCTTCCCCGTCTGCCTGGTCCTCCTCCTCCTCCTGTTCCTCGTCCTCCCCCTCTGAGCATGGAGCCGGCAGAGTTCCAGCCGTTCCCTGAGGAGCCTCAGGCTGAATCACAACAAGTCTGAGGTGCTTTCTCTCTGGCCCTATCCTGCCCAGCCTGATATCATGCCGGAGCGCCAGCAGTCCAATGCGGTGCACATTTGCAACAGTCCCGAGACATCCGCTTGCAGTTTCCCACCATTTGGGCCTGGCACGCTCGGCTTCCAGAGGGCGTTTGGCTCCCTGCTTGCCTTCCCCTGCGCCTTGAGTGTGCTCTGCCGCTGGTGCTAGCACCATGGCTGTGCAGGAAACTTCCCTGGTGTGGTGCAGTTCTGGGATGCGGAGAGCTCAGGCAACCTCTGCCCCCACCATTTCCACCGCTGGTGCCGGCACCATGGCTGCGCAGGAAAATTCTCCAGCTCTGTGCAGTTCTGGGTTGGCAAAGCAAACATTTCCTGCTTTGAATTTTGTATGTGTTGTTACTATCCATATGCTTCCAGACTACAGCTGTGATCTTGGTTGTTTTCTTGCAGATGTAATATCATCATTGCTAGTGAATGTGAAGTTTGCTTCTTGTTTATATATAGTAGCTTACTCTGCCAATGTTGGTAAAGGTGTGGATTTTTCCTTGGCAGTTCCTGGATTTGAATTTTTCCTTTGAATCAAGGAATAAAATAAAAAGAGAAAACATTGGTAGTGTTATCACCAATGCTGGGAGGACTCCACAGTTACACATATTATTATATAGGTCCTCAGCAGTGCACCAGTTGCGGCCCTATTTGGACAGGGAGTCACTGCTCACAGTCACTCATGCCCTCATCACCTCGAGGTTCGATTACTGCAACGCTCTCTACATGGGGCTACCTTTGAAAAGTGTTTGGAAACTTCAGATCATGCAGAATGCGGCCGCGAGAGCCATTGTGGGGCTCCCTAGATTCGCCCATGTTTCTGCAACACTCCGCGGCCTGCACTGGTTGCCGATCGGTTTCCGGTCACAATTCAAAGTGTTGGTAATGGCCTTTAAAGCCCTACATGGCATTGGGCCAGAATACATCCAGAACCGCCTTCTACTACACGAATCCCAGCGGCCGATAAGGTCCCACAGAGTTGGCCTTCTCCGGGTCCCGTCGACCAAACAATGTCGTTTGGCGGGCCCCAGGGGAAGAGCCTTCTCTGTGGCGGCCCCGGCCCTCTGGAACCAACTCCCCCCAGAGATTAGAACGGCCCCCACCCTCCTTGTCTTTCGCAAATTACTTAAGACCCACCTATATCGTCAGGCATGAGGGAGTTAAGTTATCCTTCCCCCCTAGGCTATTACAAGTTATGCATGGTATGTTTGTTTGTATGTTTGGTTTTTATAATAAGGGTTTTTTAGTTGTTTTTATTAATTGGATTGTTCATGTTATTTTACCACTGTTGTTAGCTGCCCCAAGTCTGCGGAGAGGGGCAGCATACAAATCCAATAAATAATAATAATAATAATAATAATAATAATAATAATAATAATAATAATAATAATAATAATAATATTCTCTTCTATTGAGTATTACAGGAGAATTAATGTGGATGGATGTAAATAATTTTTATATTCATGATAAATTTGGAACATGATCCCGAAGTCTACTTCAGGTGTCGACAATCCACAGCTCTGAAGCCAGATTTGGCTCTTTTGTCCCTCTGTTGGGGCTCCCTGTTGGGTGATCCCACCACTAGCTGGCCCCACCCTTCACCATCCCCTCCAGTCACTCCTCACCTGGCCTGAGAAGGTAAGAGGTGGAGACCAGTTGTGCGTCTCCCCAAGCAACAGGTATGTGCAGCACCAACAAGGGCCAGAAGAAGCACCTGTGAAACCCAGCAAGAGATGAGAAGGGACCGAGGGAGGAAAGAAAGAAAGAAAGGGGAGAGCGAGTGAGAAAAAGACTGCAGGATCAAATCCTGGGGTGCAAAGGAGTCTTTGAGGACTGGACGCACAAATTTCCTTCTGTGTTCCCACCCATGCTGAAGTGAAACAAACAGGCTGGGCTGAATCAATATCCCTCCTGAGCAACCTGCACAGGCTCCCTGTATACAAGATGGGGGTGAGTCCCTCATCCTGAGGTTGGATCCTACAAGCCTTGGGTCCTCAAACTATGGCAGGCAGGCCGCTGAAGCCATCAATACAGCCCGTGCAAGACCACAAGGCTACCTCACCCACCCTTTGGCTGAGCAGGACCTACCTTCGTGAACCCCGCAGGCTGAAACTGAAAGGTAAGGCTGACAATTTTGGCCTGCAGAATGTTGCTGGAGGTGGGGGAGTTGAAAAATGGTGTGCACAGACCAGTGATGGGCTACCAGATTTTTTTACTACCACACTGTGGGCGTGGCTTATGCATTTTGCTTCAACATCTTTCAGTGCAAATTGGGTGTTCTGGGGTGAAGCTCCATTTTTGCTACCCCCACGTCTGGGCAGCAGCCCACCCCTGATTATCTACTATATAAAGTGTATGTACACACATGCACGCACAGCTCGTCTAAAATTATACACATTCAACCTCATTTACTGCGATAGGAAAAACATGCCCAGAAGGGAAAAAAAGAAAAAAAAATGAAAATTTTGCTACCAGTACTGTGTACCTGACCGTACCCATAGGAGCCCACCACTGACACAGACACCTCAGGTGGCCAGGAAATGGCTCATTTTTAGCCAAAACCCCAGGCTTTTTCACCCATTTTTGGCCTGCAGAATGCCGCTGCAGGCAGGGGAAGTAAAAAATGGGTTGCACAGATGCCCGGAAGACCAAAAAAAACAGGCGAAAACTGCCTGTTTTTCACTTCCCCTGCCTCCAGACGTTAGAGACAGAGAGGGAGAGAGATTTCTCAAGCTCCTTAGGACTGAGAAGAATTGCTACAAAACTGAAGTTTCCTGAAGTGGACCACTAGACCCTTAAACAACTGAAAAAATGATCTAATAAAAAGAAAAATCAACATAATGAGCAACATGCACACAAAAGCAAATAAAACATCCCCAAGAGCCAAAACAAATCAAAGTTTAGTTTGTATGCATTGTTTTTAATGGACTGTTAAATTGGCCACGCCTACCTAGTCACATGACCTAGCCACACCCACCCAGCCGGTCTGGCCCCCAAACAGTCTAAGGGACTGTGAATTCGCCCCGTTTAAAAAGTTCAAGGATTCCCCTGCTATAAGTTCAGGGGTTCCTTGCCACCACTGCTACTGGTGCAGTTGTATATGAGTGTGTGAGTGTGCATGCCAAAGCCCACTGCAACAACATAGCCAAGAAGGCTTCAAGAGTTGTAAACCTAATCCTACATAGCTTCTGCTCTGGCAATCTCACACTGCTTACCAGAGCTTACAAAACTTTTGCCAGACTCATCCTCGAATACAGCTCATCTGTTTGGAACCCATACCGCATCTCAGACATTAACACCCTTGAAAATGTCCAAATGTCTATTTTGAGTGGAGGAGCCCTTCACTCCTCCACTCAAAATAGAATACCCTATGAGACTAGACTTTCAATCCTGGGCCTAGAAAGTTTAGAACTAAGACGCCTTAAACAAGATCTAAGAATTGCCCACAAGATCATATGCTGCAACGTCCTGCCTGTCGGCGACTACTTCAGCTTCAACCACAACAACACAAGAGCACACAACAGATTTAAACTTAATATTAACCGCTCCAAACTTGACTGTAAAAAATATGACTTCAGTAACCGAGTTGTCGAAGCATGGAACTCCTTACTGGACTCCATAGTGTCATCCCCAAACCCCCAACACTTTACCCTTAGATTATCTACGGTTGACCTATCCAGATTCCTAAGAGTTCAGTAAGGGGCAAGTACAAGTGTACTAGAGTGCCTTCCGTCCCCTGTCCTATTGCTCTCCTATATCTCCTATACCTTTCTTCTATTCCTATATCTCTTCTTCTATTCTTTCATTGATATGTTCTATTACTATATCTTCTTTTCTATTATTTCTTAGATATACAGTAGTCCCTCGCTATACCGCGCTTCACCTACTGCGGCTTCACTTCATTGCGGATTTCTGAGGAAGCCGATCGGCAGATTTAAACAGCCCGCCGAACTCGATCGGCAGGTTTAAAAAAATAAATAAAAAAAATCTAAAATTGTAAATACTGTATTTAAATACTGTATCTAAAATAAATACTGTGTGGGAAGGGTTTATAAACACTTAAAACAATGAAAACTTACCAATTACAATATAAATACTTAAATAAGTACTATCAGTCGATAAATTCCCCATCGCGGATTTCACCTATCGCGGCCAGGTCTGGAACGTAACACCAGCGATAGGTGAGGGACTACTGTATTTTACTATGAGTATCTCCTCTATAACCTTCATCATGTATTTTACTATGTGTATATAGATATATACCCACTAAAACCCTCATTGTGTATTGGACAAAAATAAATAAATAAAAAATGTGCCCGCATGAGATTTGCCTTTTGCACATGCGCAGGACGCCAAATCTTGTGTGAGGATGGACACGCACGGGAGTTTTTGCCGATTTTTGGTGTTTTTTTGCTGCAGAAGCCAAATCTCGTGGGAGCGCACCTGCCCGCTCACCAGTCACCTGGAGCTGCTACCGGTCCAATGGCATCAAGCATACCGGTAGGAACCCAATACTGAGTCCAGCCCCTCCTGAATTCCATTGACCCTTATCTGGTGCCAATTTAGTGTTAAACTTTAATTGACTGGATTCTTGTGTATCGGCTTGAGTAATTCTTCTATGCTGCAAAATAATAGATGGTCCTGATTCTTTGCACCTGACATAGACATAAGGGAATTCAGGTTTCACCAAAATTATGCATTAGCCTCATAATGTGAAATCGCTAAAGCTTGATTAAGCAACTTATTCCAGACTAAAGATTACATACTAGCACAATGGGATAGGAATCCAACTGTAGTTAGAGGGTTGCAAATCTGCATGTCCGATCCACAGTGACATCAAACCCTCCCTTTACTCCCTTCAAACAGTTTTTCAAAATAGGCAAATTCACTGGCATTTGTTACGCGGGTAATTTTTTCCTCTCCAAGAAGGGAATTATTCAGATCTCATATTTGAATAAAATATTATTGAGTCGATTTCTATAAACAGTATGGTCCATCGATAGAATAATACTAGTTTGTGAAGTAATTGCATTCTTACATTTATGGGGAAGTAGAAGTAGAAACTCAGACCCAGCTGCTGGTTGTTCTTAGTTTTGCTTAACACATGGCACAAGGAGTTCCTTTTATGCAGTGGTGCTTAGAGGCTTTGGCAGCCCAGAGCGAACAGTGTTTTTCTTTCTCTGGGCACTGCCTCAGAGTCCCACCCCCCTCTTTTTTTAAGCCTTAAAGTTTTGGATTTTTTTGATCCCCCTCACCTCACCTTCTTCCTTCGGCATTGACTGTCCTCCTCCTCTTCTTCCCCCTCCTCCTCCTCCCACCCAATGGGCTTGCATGCATTATTTGCTTTTACATTGATTCCTATGGGAAAAATTGCTTCTACTTAAGAATGTTTCTACTTAAGAACCTGGTCACGGAACGAATTAAGTTCTTAAGTAGAGCTACCACTGTAGCTCATGGAACCAGTAAATACCACCTCTGATTGGCCCCACCCCTCCCGAGTCCCAGCTGATCGGTAGGAAATGGGGATTTGGCAGTAACCTTCCCCAGGAGTGAGGTGAGATTTTACAGTAGCCTTCCCTTGCCATGCCCACCTAGCTACGCCCACAGAACTGGTAATAAACTTTTTTGAATCCCACCAGAATATCTCCAAGATCACCTTCTGCCATACAAATCCCAGCGACCGGTTAGGTCCCAGAGTTGGCCTTCTCCAGGTCCCATCGACGAAACAATGTCATCTGGCGGGACCCAGGGGAAGAGCCTTCTCTGTGGCGGCCCCAACCCTCTGGAATCAACTCCCTCCGGGAGATTAGGATTGCCCCCACCCTCCTTGCCTTTTGCAAACTCCTTAAAACCCACCTCTGTCGTCAGGCATGGGGAAATTGATTCCCCAGCACCGTCTTCGTTTTATGTATGGTTTGTATGAGATGTATGATTGTTTTTTATATTGAGGGTTCTTAAATTGTTTTAATTGATGGATTTGTACTGCTTTTGTTGTTGTGAGTCGCTCCGAGTCTCCGGAGAGGGGCGGCATACAAATCTAAGTAGTAGTAGTAGTAGTAGTAGTAGTAGTAGTAGTAGTAGTAATAATAATAAAAACTATTTATTAATGCCAAATATTCTAATGATAGGTAGTCCTTGACTAATGACAATTTGACCCCAAAATTTCTGTTGCAAAGTGAGATATTTGTTAAGTGAGCTTTGCCCCATTTTATAAACTTCCTTAACACAGATGCTATGTAAATAAATGGAGTTAATAACACAGTTGTTATGTGAATCTGGCTTTCACACTTTTTATCAGGTCACAAAAAGTGATCGTATGACCCTGGGACACTGCAGCTGTCATAAATATGAATCAGTTGATGTGTCTCAATTTTGATCACGTTACCATGGGGATGCTGCAACGGTCAGGAAAAATAGTTATGCCACTTTTTATAACTTAGAACGGTCACTAGACAAATGGTTAGTAAGTCAAGGGCTACTGTACAGGGATGCAGTTCTCTGCTTAGATCTAGACATGGTATTATAAAGGTTTGAGAACATTCTTCTTAGTAAGTATTGCAAATGAAGGTAATTACATGATTATCTGATTGTATTTTCTCTTCATAAAAATAATATAGAAAAAGGCCCAGCATATATTTAAAAAGAGCCACATGGCTGTGGAAGATTTTATTTCACAAGTTTTATACACTGTTACAGACCATTAGAATTCTCTCCTTCAACCCTTATACATTTCAGCCTGGGTAAGTGTTCCAAGCATTTTATAAAACCTGGGAGGTCACCAGTGCCAAGTGAAGAAAAAATTATTATTCAGCTAGCTGGTCATAATTGCAATTCCTACTGCTTGGCTTGACACCTATATTCCACAATGAACAGACTTGGGCTCTTGGCTTGTAACTATCAACTGCTGTCATTGGCTTCCCACTTTCCAGGGATTTAGAACAATGCCCATGTGTTGTACTTCATATTACTGAATCAATATCTATGTTCTGATTGTTGTACAGATTTTGAGCTGAAAATTAAACCTGCCAGTAATAAGTTGTCACATTCAATTCAAATGAATACTTGTAAGGTTAAGAATACTACATTTTCAATTTGAATTTTACAGCTGCCTCACAATCTGATTCACATAGAATGCAAAGTATATTACCCTCAAAAGAAAATAAGAGTAAACACATTTATTTCAGCTTGGATTTTGCACTGACGGCAGTCGCAATTTGTTGTGTTATCATCCTTATCATGAAATAGGCGTAAATATTTTTTACATATTTCAACGGGGGGGAAAATCCCAATTCATCATTACTTTGTAAGAAATAAGAGTTAAAAGATGTGAAAGTGGTGGTGGGGAAATAAAAATGGCATCTTACTGTCACAGGAAGAGCTGCTTAATGCTACATACAGTATATAATCAATCTTATAACAATTAAAAAATTGATAAAATATGTTTGCAATTTTTTAAAGTAACAGATAAATGGGAATGCAAGAGATGCTGGATTCGTCCAATTCTTGCCTCAGTTATCATTTGCTTTCCTGCTCTAAACAAACAGTAGGCCAAGAGATAAAAGGAAAAAGGGAGCAAAGATGGTGAACAATGAGCCTCATAGCGAAGTCTCTTAACTGCATAATGTCTGTGTAGGTGTTCACCAACTCATGTAGCACAGGAAGGTTGAGAATGGAGAGGAATGTATTCTGGAAACTATTATTCAGTTAAAAAAAAAAAAATCAAATATTTCCCAGGTTACAAATTGCCAGGAACTCAACTTTCTGTGTTTGGCTACAACACTCAAACTTAAATTAGGCTAATACTGATTCCATTGCTACAACATATACCATCTGTAAAAGAGAATCTGATCTCAAAATATTATGAAAAATGTTGCACTCTCCATAGCTTCAGAATTGGACCCTACACATTACAACTAAACCGAAGAGTATCTTAACATAAGCACTAGGGTTGTGTTTTGAGTGATTTGAAAGAAGCATTTTGGGCCTTACACAACTCCGTGCTATTCATTAAATTCATTTTTTCAGGCTTCCAAAATATGCCACTGCTTTATGGATTCCATTCATTAAAGTTAACACAACTTTTTAAGTAGCACCATGAAAAATGACTGGCTACTTTGTCAGAATTTATCACAGGTGTTTCTGTGCAAATAAGGACCCAAACCCCTTCTTTCAAAAAAGTTCTGAAGCATATGTAGTCTTAATAAGCACCACTCTCAACAGAAAGAATATGGAAGAGTTATGGGCAATTCCCAAAACCTGCAAATTATCTCATTATCCACTCTGCCATTTAATGTTGAGGGTGGATAGTTGAAACAAGGTAACCTTCAGAATTATATGTGTATTGTAGTAATACTTGTTATGCAGGTTTGATAGTTTCATCTCTTAAGAGTACCTCCTCTTGTTTTTTTCCCTTGGGGAACATGGAAGAAATACCAGAAGATAGCAGCATTAACAAATCATATACTCCCAAGAGATTACACATTCACCATGCCTTGCTTGTATCTGCAAAGCAAGAGATACAGCTACCGCAGCTCCTCCCTAACCGTATCATTTCTAAGAATGAATAGAGATTAAGAAGAGGGTTATATAAGTTATGTACGGAAAACCACAAAGGAGAAAATGTGCTGATAGTTTCTTGAATCCAATTGGATCAAACTGGTTAAATATATAGTATGCCACCTCCTTTCAATATAAACAGCATAATATATATTTTTTCACTTAAAACTATTTTGCTCTAGTAGAGTCTTTTCTTCGAATTGCCTGTGCCAGCATCCATACATTTGCCAGCTAGCCAATAATTTGAAGCTCAAGCAGTAATGATATGCAGTATTCAGAATTGAAAAGAGCAAAGGTGCTTCAAATTCAGAGTGGGCATTTCTGACCATCAATAACAAATACAGCAAATGGAGTTATGCCAACCAAAGCATATTTTCTTCTTCAGTTTTGCATACAGTCACCTATTAACTACTCTTCGTTACGATTTTAAGGCACAACATTTTTGAAGTGTCATAGCACTTATTCGAGAATCTTTATTTCAAGTGTCCTGCTCTGTGCCTAAGTATTTCCTAATTTCTCATACAACACATGGACAAACAATTTCAAAAGCAGTGAATATGAAATTTCTCTTCTTACATTCCTCTGCATGTTAGCAACCTGCTACCAGTTTTTCAAAGAGTGTATTGGGGGGGACCATGAATAGGCTTGTGCAGTGAAGGACTCCAATCTGGCTAAGCAGCAAGTCCTACACAATATGTACTCAGTTTTCAAAATATAGGGTTATCATCACTCTGAATGTCACATAAATTTAAGCAGCATGCAATTTAAAAAAAAACCTCCTCTAGACAATATAAATACAGCCAAGGTACAGAACTCACAAATATATATCCTGCTACAAATATTTTTCTTGAAGTTTTTCTGTCAAGGGGAAAAATAGTCACCAATCAATAGGAATGAACATTATACTTTGGAGGTTTTTAAAATTGTTAGTGGGAATTCAACACTTTTGAAATAGGAGGTAAGAATTTTCACTGCAGCAAAGTATAAAGTATAATAGGAAACAGAGCGTATGTTGGGACTCCAGCAATGGGTACATCAACAAAAACATTATAGCAAATTGAGCAGATCAAGTTGCTTCTTCCTCCAGTTCCTTGAGTGTAGTGGAACCAGACCAGTAGCACCAAGAAATCTAAAGCCCCTCCACCCCTGTTTAATAACAATAAAAATGGAGAGCCAGACTTGCAAAATAACCAGGGCAAGATGTGCATAGGTCACTCATAAGACATATTGTCATGGAAAGTAGTTCTAACACTAACTCACACTTAAGGCAGCGATTACATTTGCAGCAGAAGTTCTGGTTCTGAAAGTGAACAATAGAGAGTATAGCCTAACTCATCTACTTCTTCAGTAGTAAGCTCTGAAAACAAGTTCACCTTGGGATTTATGGCACTTGGAAGAATTCCTTCTTCCAAATAGCCAATCAGTTTTCTCAAAGCCTGAAGGAAACGGTCAGCTATGGCATCTTGTGACCAGTCAGTTTCTTCTTGAGTCAGGTGTAATATCACATTGGTAAGCTGGCTGGCAGAAAGGTGATGCAGAACTGGGTTGAGTTTACATATGGCCTTGAGGATTTTAAGGCACAAAGAACGGCAACCAGAATCATCTTGGTCCAAGGCCCGTAGGCGAGCCGTCTCTGCTGGCCGAAGGCTGAGTCGCCAGAGATTATCATATTGAGCCAGTCGATGTGGTTTGGCTACCAGTACAGAATCACCTAGGGTCACAGATGGTAAAAAATCTATTAAAAGGCGCCGATCCCGTTCGTACTGGACCTCCAGAGTTAGAGATTCGAAGGGTGCGACTGGACGGATCACATAATCTAGGAGGGATCCAATTGATGGCCAATTGATGGAGCCAGCCACTACTTTCTCAAAGGTACCACATACAGACTTGGGTGAGAGATAACCTCCCACTACACAGCGGTCCCAATAACTGCTACCACGAGGAAAATATTCTAGGTTTTCCCGACGTACTAGGCAGAAGCCAGGGATGTTCATAATGGTTTCTTCACCTGGAGTGCATGACCACAAATTCTGTTCTAGCACAAGAGGGACAATAAGTTGGATGTGATCAGCTGTCACAACCTAGCAGCGAGAGAAATAAAGAAAGCATTAAACGTCTGAGAATCGTCTAACAAGTAGCTTACTTGCCTCCCTCCTAATGTTTGCATTTGAATTTAATTTATTGTATTTCTATACTGCCCAACTCCCGAAGGATTCTGGGCGGCTTGGAATTCTCATAATTAATGGATATATCCTTGCCTTTCGTAAACTTCTGAAAACCCACCTCTGTTGTCAGGCATGGGGGAATTGAGACATCTCCCCCGGCCTATATAATTTTATTTATGGTATGTTTGTGTGTATGCCTTGCTTTTTAAATAAGGGTTTTTAAGAGATTTTTAATATTAGATTTGTGATACATTATTTCTTATTGTTGTTGTGAGCCGCCCCGAGTCTGCGGAGAGGGGCGGCATACAAATCTAATAAATAATAATAATATTCAAATTAATATGGCCACAAAGTTGGGAATAGCTAGACCAGAAGGAAGGCTGGAATACTAAGAATACTTCAGCTAAAGTCACAGAGGCAGCTACAGCAAGCTTACACAATAAATAGGTATTATTTTGAATGTCAATAGAAAAGTAGCACATATGGGCACCGTATGCTTGTCTAAAAATAACATGCCATACCATAGTTAAACAATTTGGAAATATATTTTGCTGAACAGATGTAGAAAAGACACAGAATACAAAAATGTCAATACTGGCCCCCAAAAGGGATATTTTTCTTACACAAGATCAGATTAGATACACACACAAATCAAGAGATAACCCTAAGGATAGATAGTGGGATAAATTATCTCTACCAACATTATTCTCACTAAAGAACTTTTAAACTTTTCATCCATTCAATTTACCTGTAAGTCATCACAGAGGCTACCACTCAGATACATATCACGCAAAGGCATGTCTGGCAACTTGGTACGGAGGAAACTGCGTAATTCAGCACAAATATCCACAGCAGCTTGCTTGGCTTTGATCTGTTCTTCTACAGAGATAGTCACTTTTCTCCTATAATAAGCAAACATTTTTTCTTGCAAGGACATGCGAAGGCGGGATTTCTTCAATTCTACCTGGCTTCTCTTAGCAGGTGATTTGTGCTTCAGAGGTATGATAGAATCTGTTCAGGGAATACAACAGAGAACAACTCAAAAAAGAGCCAAACATTTCATTGCAAATTGCTTGTATAAATTGTTTTAACAAACAAAATCACCTTAGCATAAGGTTTAAGGGAGAAAGAAAATCCATGGGACAATTCAGAAGCAGACATCTTTTGTTATTTAAAAGAAAATCAAATGAGACAAACTACAAAGCCATGCTAATACATTAAATCGAGCATAAAGTCAGTTCAATGTGCATATACTTTTTAAAGACTATTTCTCACCTATTTCAAAATCTGAAGCATTTGTGGGCAGAGTCTGCAGAGAACGGCTAAGATTTGTCTTCATGTCTTGGTTCAGTAATCGTGATGATGACCCAAGCCAGCTTGGTTCCTCCCAGCTTCTCTTTCCTGACTGGCTTAAATGGGTGGGGCTGGCTGGAGCACTGATTGCTCTGTCATACATCTGCAGAGAGTGAAAGTAGAATATTGATTATGTGACCTAATGAGACTTAATTTCCCTATTTCCTACTGCATTTTTTCTAACCTCAATAAATCTTGATATTCCTTAACCAACTACAGTGGTACCTCTACTTATGACCTTAATTTATTTATTTTTATTTATTTATTTATTCAAATTTTTATGCCGCCCTTCTCCTTAGACTCAGGGTAGCTTGCAATATGTTAGCAATAGCACTTTTTAAAACAGCCAGCATATTGCCCCCACAATCCGGGTCCTCATTTTACCCACCACGGAAGGATGGAAGGCTGAGTCAACCTTGAGCCGGTGATGAGATTTGAACCACTGACCTACAGATCTATAGTCAGCTTCAGTGGACTGCAGTACAGCACTCTACCTGCTGCGCCACCCCGGCTCATCTAATTTGTTCCGTGATCAGGTTCTTAAGTAGAAAAGTTTGTAAGAAGAAGCAATTTTTCCCATAGGAATCAATGTGTGCGATTGGGGAAACCATAGGGAGGGTGGAGGCCCTGTTTCCTCCCAGGAG
Source organism: Erythrolamprus reginae (assembly GCF_031021105.1). Classification (NCBI taxonomy): domain Eukaryota; kingdom Metazoa; phylum Chordata; class Lepidosauria; order Squamata; family Dipsadidae; genus Erythrolamprus; species Erythrolamprus reginae. The sequence goes on from NC_091955.1 coordinate 65,591,845, forward strand.
ATTCCTAAAGAGACCCTACAGAGGCTTCTCTCTGCCTTTTCCGGTTACAGTTTCGGAGGCTTGTGTTTGTAAGTGGAAAATGGTTCTTGAGAAGAGGCAAGAAAATCTTGAACACCCAGTTCTTATCTAGAAAAGCTTGTAGGTAGAGGTGTTCTTAGGTAGAGGTACCACTGTATATTATTTCTTTTAATCTTGCATTTTGTATTTTAAATGTTATGTCATACAGTACGCCTTATTTTAATTGAGATGCTTCTGACCACAAATAAACAAATATTTCTTTTTTTCCAAATATTATTTATTAATTTTTTAAAAATATAAAACTAAACAAACAACATTTAACATGCAGAGGAGCTACCATTACTCCGCTAGGTATAGAAGTCTTTCTAATACAGAAAAGAATAACTAATTATAGTTAGATCAATATAGAAAGATAAAAATTGTTAATAGCATATCTCTTAATATAGTAGTATAATATAAAATCTGCAAATTTCAGCTTTTTCGTTATACCTTTGTGTTTTAAATAATCTCAATCAATTAATAAGACTTAACCTTATCCACTGAATATCGGTATACAATATATTCAACCTGGTGAGTTTGACTTTTCTATAATTTATTTTTATATCATTAGTAATCTTTATTAACATTCCACCAATCATATACTTTCTCCCAAATTTTATTTGAATAAACAAATATTTCTTACCCGTTTTACAGCCAAGGTAGCAATCCCCAGCATAGCAGCACCTCCCACTCCCAGTACAAGTCGGGCATTGGACAATACAAAATCAATAGCCGTGCCAATCCCATTGTCATCCTTCTTTCCTTTGCGCTCTCCAGCGCCTGCCATTGCTCCTACATAGGAAAAAAACAAACAAACAGCATACTGTTCAAAATGTTCACCCTGCCATTCAGTGCTTATTTGTTTTTAATTCCATGGACTTTTACTAAGATTAAATATTTGAAGCTAATCTTATTTTAAATGTATCACCTTAAAACATGTTTTGTAATTCCAATTGTAAAAACCATAATCACATTGGTAATTAACACTATATAAATCAGTAACTAAAACCACAAACTTTAATATTAAAAATTTCACTTTCCATAAAATTAAAATGCAAACTCTATGTAGAAAAATGTAGAAAAGGCCAAATATAGTACAAATCCATGTATAAGATTATAGGTCTTATGGTCTCCAGTTAGAACTGAATTTACTTTTTAAATATGAAATTATTCTAGACATTAAAGCAATTTCCTCAACTTAGTCAATCATTCTTCCAAAGAAGGAATCTTAAAAGGAAGCATAAAAGATCATTGCAGTCATTAATATATTCAAAGGTCATTCAATATAAACAACCATAGTTTTAACTTGGGACCTTCCTATAATGTCCGGCCAAAACACCCACCTTTGGAAAATACCAGGCTGGGTAAGGTTGACTTGAAGTGGGATTTGTTCAAGACCAAGCACTAAAAATCATGTTAATATTTGACATATAAATAATACCCTCTTTCACATTAATAAACTTAGAGCTATTATGAACAGAATTCCCCAATAGCAGAGGCTAATTTAAAAAAAGAGATTTCATGGTGAAAGGGAGTTTCTGAACAAAGAGTGGCTAAAACATAATTGCATATTTAGAAGTTAAAGAGATGAAACATCTATATATATATAGGTGTAATCACTCTGGTTTACCCAAATATGGGAGGGAGCACACAGCTTCCCTTTTGCCTATTCAACAGGGAAAAAACTCAGAAGAGATCCTGTGGTCTAGAGGTTAAAGCTGCTGCCTCGCAAAGAAGATCCTACAGGTTCAAATCCTGGTTTATGGCTAGCTGAAGAGAGCAAGAGCTCAAAAAAGATCTATACTAGTCTTCCTTCCTTTTCATTATCAGCAAGAATATGCTACATACATACATACATACATACATACATACATATTCTGCCGGGCTCTCTGATAGAAGCCTCCCGAAAATTCAAGGATACAAATTTCTTTCAGACACACACACACACACACACGTTTGAAAATTCAAAACAATGTTCTTTATCACAAAAGTCAAAATAAACTAAGCACTCTTTTTGTATTGCAAAGAGCACTCTTCCCAAAACAACCAGATAGTCTGTACAATTTCCCTTAAGCAGTCATTAAGTACTTAGCCAGCAGCTTTGGAGTAACTTCACATCCCTTCTTCTTCCAAGGAAGGGAGACACACACACACACACACACACACACACACACACACACACACACACACACACACGATGCTCTGCTTTGGTTTCAAAGGCGTGAAAAAGCAACAAAGTCCAGCACACAAGATTCCTGATGAAACTGCAACAGATATTCTTCCACAATGGCCAAACCCGGCTGCTGCTATTTATAGCAGCAGCCCTAATTACTGGAGCCCCACCCAAACACAGGTAGCCTCCCTTATTTCTTGTAATATGTTCTTACTTGGTCTCTTCTACGCATAATTCTGCGCTTGCGTGGGTCCAACATGTCATCATCTGAAGCTATAGAAGATAAGGAAGATTGACTGCCTTGACTGTGTGCCAAGCCCTCCTCTGCCAAGTCACTCCCACCTTCTTCTTCGTCCGAGGAAACTAAACTCTGATCTGATTCTGTCGGCAATAACACAGGCCTGTGACATGTTGAATTTTCCCCTGCATCCACCTCCCTATTCCCTGGGGAGGTGGATGCAGAGCTGGGTCAGAGCCAACCACTACACCTACATACAAACATACATGCATACATACACACATATATAGACTAGAATAGAACTAGAATAGAACTGTAAAATTATGAACCAATATTTCAGTGGATGCCCCTTAGACAAACCAATTTCCAGAATGTAAAGGGAGTCAAAGTAAGAGTTGCCAGTACAGAAATAAAATTTAGATATAAATTTTTCCATCCTCTGTAAACATTAATATTAGCATACATAGTACATTTTTCATAATGCCAATTTCAGACATGCTAGTATTGTTTTATTATTATAAATAAAAATTAACTTCCAATTACTCAGATTAGTACTCAGTATTCTAATTACTCAGATTAGCTTTTTATCTGTACAAATAATGAATAATTAAAATTGCAAAATACATCCTCTCTCTATATTTTACCTGAAGCTTAATGCATCTGCAAAACTGAAGGAGAAATACTCCCAAGAAGAATATATGCAGGATACTTTGGAAGATTTGTTTTTTACAGATTGGCAGCAGACTTCTAATAGTGACCATTCAGTTCAAATTACTAAATAAGGAAATAAAAATAAAAGCAAAGCAATATATGTCAAAAACCAAAAGAATGTCCTAAATAAGCCCTCCAAGTTGACTGTGCAAAAAAGCCTGGCCCTTTTTCAGATGTCGCTCTTTATCTTCTGGGGACGTAAGATGCTGGTTCTTGCGAAATTCTTTCCGGATTGTGCTGAGATAGAAATCACGATCAGTGTAGCGCAAGCCACGTCCCTGACGTAACAGTGCACGATAAAGATTTAGCACGGCTTCACGGCTCCACGTGGCCATGGAGGATGAGTTGTAGAACAGTGAACTAAAGACACACAAAACAGAGAAAATAAAATAATCTCTCTCTCTCCTTTTTAGAATGCGTAATTCAGTTCTTTCATTAATCCTAAAAGAATAAAATAAATCCAGTAATACATAGCACTATTATTACTAGCACAGCTGTAACTAATTAAAAAAAATATGTGATAATTACAAAATATTACCTTCACTGCATAATAGAGACATTCATTTTATACATGATCAACAGTACAATCTGCAATGCTTTCATTTCAAACCCAGAAGGATCTTTTCATTCACAGGTTTAGCTTTCTAACTACTTAATAGTATACCTCTTCACCAAGCGAAGTGTTCCCAGTCTCCATTCAAGAAGAATGAATGAATGTTTGTTGAATGATTGCTTTACTTCTGGGATTTTAACTGTTTTATATTTTTATTGTTATAGTCTTTTTATTATTGTACACCACCCAGAGTCTGCAAGGAGTTGGGCATCTTATAAATGTAATAAATTAAATTAAATTATATCAATATTTATTATTTTAATTTCTAGACCGCCCTTCTCCCAAGACCGTGTCCCAGTGCCTTCCTTAGATATCACAACTTCTCAGGCTTGGTACTGTTGTATTTTATTGTTCAACATTTTGGAATCTTGGCAGAATCCTACTTTTTAAAAACTGGTTGGCTCCCTCAAAGCTGCAATTGGATGTCTGCAATTATTTTAAACTGAAATGTTTTTATATTGACCCATGTTTATTTTTGTTGTGAGTCGCCCTGAGTCCCTAGAGCAGTGAGGGTGCCAAAGGTGGCACGAAGAGCCATATCTGCTGGCATGCGAGCTGTTGCAGTAGCTCAGCTCCAACGTGCATGTGTGTGCTGGCCAGCTGATTTTTGGCTCACATAGAGGCTCTGGGAGGGTGTTTTTGGCTTCCAGAGTACCTCTGGAGGGAGTGGGGAGGCGATTTTACCCTCCCCCAGATCCAGGGAAGCATTTTGAGCCTGGGGAGGGTGAAACACAAGCCTACTGGGTTCACCATAAGTTGGGAAACAGGCCATTTCCAGCCTCCAGAGGGCTTCTGGGGGGGCAGGGGAAGCTGTTTTCACCCTCCCCAGGCATTGAATTATGGGTGTGGGCACTCACACATCTGCGATAACGCAAGTCCACGCTTTTTAGGCACCCGAGGAAAAAAAGATTCGCCATCACTGCTCTAGAGAGTTGGGCGGCATAGAAATATAATTATTTATTTAAATAACCTTCAGATTATGTGTGTGTGTGTGTCTGTGTACACACATACATACACACACACACTTAATTACTTAATTAATTGTATAATTAAAGGTTTTTTTCCACCTGTGTTATGCGTAGTAATTTAGCAATCATAGGGGAAAGGCCATCCTCAATTAGAGGAATATCTAGGCTCGACTTAAACCTCCCTCAACGGTAAGGAAATAGATGCCTCTTTGTAAAAATACACCGACATGTTTCCCACAAATTCAGTTATTAACTCCCCAAGCGGAACCCCAAAGATGAATTAATATGACAAAGCAGCCTGTGATAGATATCTCCTTCCATTGTAGAAGAAGGAAGGGCACGGGGGGGGGAGGGGGAGCAGAACAGGCGCCTCATAAAGAAGCTTAAAGGCCATCAGGAGAATCTAGAAAGAGAGGAGACGTTTCCTCCTTCACCCCCGATACTCTCCCGCTACTCCGAACTGGGTTTCACACCCGGAAAAAACGCAGGGAAGGCCGCGGACGGGCGAGCGGAAGGATTTTGGAGGACTCACCCGTGAGAGGGCGGGAAATCCGTCAAATCGGCGGCGACAATAAAAGAAACGGACTCGGTTTTCGATGCCTCGGAGCAAATCCGCCTCGCTCCAGAGCTCTCAAATCCCGCCTCTTCCTGTAACCGGCAAAGTTCCCAGGGTCGAACAACAATATGGCCACTTTAATTCCGGGGCATGGGTCTTATTTACCATGGAAAGCTTCTCTTCCGGAAGGGAGGGAACGGTTCAGCCAAAAAAAAAAAAGTCTCTGCGGCTACTCCGGGTCGCCCAGTGGTGGGAGATCCGGCGCGTCTGATTGGTCGTCGCTGCTGACAGCTCCATATACTGTATAAGGGCTGTCAGAGCACGACCTCAGGCTTGGCCATTTTTTTTTTTTGCTGTTTGCTGTTTTTATTCTGGAGTTGTCTAATAAAGCTGTCAACGATCACCGCTCGTCTGCCTCGTTCTTATCGGAATTTAACAACGGGAGGCGGTGTGAATTTGGGGGCCGGAGGGAGGAATACCTCAGACCTCTGGAAAAAATGTCCGTTTCGGATATACCGGGTCGAGGAGGCAAAGAACCCGGGCGAAGGGTGGCGTTTTTCTATCTTTGCTGCCGCCTAGCGCAGGGGTCTCTAACCGCTCTCATTCCCAGGTGCCCAACCAGTGTTTTCTCCCTTACAAGGTTGTCTTTCCATCGCCCATCATAGAATTCCCATTTTTGAACGCCTCAAACCCAGACATTGCATCAAATAATAACAAGGATTTTCGTCTTGGATGGGTCGTCAAAGAGTTTCCCAAGTCAAATGACTTTCCGAGAGTTTACTGTTGGAATTCGTCCACTTTAATGTTTGTTGTCACAGAGCACATAGATCCGACGGACTTCATCTGCAGAGGAATAAAAATGAAGTTGAACATCACGAGGAATTTCTTTGGAACAATTTTACCGTGTTTTCCCCAAAATAAGACCCTGTCATATCTTTTTTGAACCCTGAAATAAGTGCTTGGCCTTATTGCTATGCACTCAGGGGAGGTCTTCTTTTGGAGGAAACTGTATTGATTTATAATTGCATTTTCTTTAATTTATTTAATTTATCTGCTTTAATAGATCCAGGATTTATTGTACGTCTGGATTTATTGTAGCAGGTAAAAAGTGGATTTAATGGCGTACATTAGCAGTTCACAAATATTTTGATCTCTGGTCACCAGTAGCAGGTTTCTTCCAATATTGTTGAAACCATTGCACTAGTAGCAAAAATTGAACTGCGTGCAGCTTCATATCTCCGGCATGCACACGCATGCATCCGAGTGAGATTTTGCTTCTGTGCACATGCGCAGGAAGCAAAATCTCGTGAGGGGACGTGCACACGTGAGATTTCGGTGATTTTTTTTTTTGCTTCTGCCCATGCATGGAAGCAAAAAAAATCCCCAAAATCTCACACAAATGCGTATCCCTTCATGAGATTTTGCTTCCTGCGCATGCCCAGAAGCAAAATCTCATTCGGACGTGTGCACACGCACGCCCGAAGATGCAGAGTGCACCAGTAGCAGCAGAAACAGCAACCCCCACCTGCTGGTCACCTTTACATTCTTAAAAACAATTGAGGACTCCAGACAGCTTTGGCTTCTTTGGGATATATCTGCTGATATTTTATTTAATAATTTAAAAAGACATTTTAGAACATTTATTTATTAGTCTTCACTGAGCCCTTGAAAGGGTCTTGGGGATCCCCTGCCTGCACCTTGAGAACCACTGACCTCTGGGATTCTTTTCTAATTCTGAGGCTTGAATTGAATGAAACTCTTGCCAATTGCATTTTAGCTATGTAAGCTCAGCCCCTGCCATTCTTAGGGGTCGGAATGTCCTGTGAATCCAAATAGGATTTAAAATTCAGTCAGAACTGATGGAGTATCCTTTTCAATTTAGAACTTTTTACTACTGATATCAGAAATGTGATATTGACTGAATTTAAGTTAAACCGAGAAACATTGGAATTGGCCAAAAGTTTCTTTTTCTTCACAATTTAAGCAGTATTCAAAAAGATTCTGAATGTAACTTGTCTGCAAGTAACTCCTTTGAATTCACTGCCTATAGGACTGAATTGTTAGCTACATACTAATACCTACAATCTGACATAACTATATCCACACTATGAAGTGTAAATGTTAACAGGAAATTCATTAAGATGTTCAGTATTAGGAATAAATATTCAACCTTTGAGAAAACTGGTTAGCACACACAAGTCAACACTGAAGTCTTATTTCTTTTTATAATCATCATCAATAAGTTGCATGTTGGGAGAGTGTACACATAGGAGTTAGAAAAGAGAATATTTATAGATCAAAAATTTGTGTTGGAATGAAACTCAAGTTTGCTTTGAGCAACCAACTTTGAGATCATAGAGAGGAAGCGACATGCTAGAAAGTCAGCAGGAGGATTTCTGCACATCAAGCACCTTTTTTTATATAGATTAAGGAGCTTGCTAGAATCAAATCAACAGCGCCACCTTTTGACTGATCTATGCACAACGAACATTTTCATAACAGAAATTAAGAGAACATAAACATACAGTGGAAGGAGGCATGTACTCCGCATGTTTTTTGGTGCAAAAACAGACAAAAATTAAAGGTATCTTACAACATTGAGAAGAACTAAACCTTCCCTGGTGCCAAGAAGTAAAGATTTTCCCATTTACTTCTTGTGGAAACGACAAAGACTTTAATTGAACATGTTTTAATTCTATTCTCATTAGGACTAAAATGCAGCAAAAATGGGATATATAGTTTTTCCTTTCCTAAGTTAAGAATGCCAATTTCTTTCTGAAAATGTGTCAGCATGTGAATTTCATTTAAATAGAGCGCAATGCATTCTTTCCCAAGATGTCGCTACATCAGGGGTATTGGAATTAAATTTGTTAATTAAAGTGATATCAAACAGATGCAGAAGGGTGAGAAATAATGCTAGGGCCTGGAGAATTGCTTTCTTTTTCTCAAGAACACACCTCAGGAAAATTTTGAACAGCTTCCAAATCTATGAATATGAAAACCTTCTGTGGGGCAGAATGTTTGTAAGGCTAACCAAAATGCCAGAAAAGAGTATAGTATAAGCTTCTTAGATCACCAGAACTCTTTTCATGTTATCCTCAAAAGGGGAGGGAAATAGGGAATGAAGTCCAACATTTAACCAGAGCTTGCTGCCAGGCACTGATGGGCTGCCAAAATTTTTACTGCCACACTGTGGCTGTGGCTTATTTGTAAGTGTGGCTTGATGGTCATGTGACCGGGTAGGAGCGGCTTGACAATCATGTGACCGGAGGTGGTTTAAAGCTCATGTGATTGGGTGGGAGGGGCTTACTGACCAAGATATGTTTCCAAATAGGTGCTTGGACTTTTTCAGTTGATTAAGTCCATTATTTGAAGAGCCACAAAAAGGACAAATGATAGACAGCCTTATTTGTTGAGGAGCACAGTGACATTTTAAGGTTTTGTCCTGAACCCACAAGGCTCAGTATGATAACTGATTAGGCAAGTAGCTCAATTTTCTTTAATTGCTTTCAAGTTCAGTTCTAGATAAGGATTAAAATGATTAAAGCATTTATGGGTTAAAACATACTATTTAGTTATTTCCTATTTTAAAAGTAAGAGGAGAGGGGCAGCACAAAAGTCCAATTAATAAATAATAAATAATTAAGGATCCTATTAAGGAACTAGAGAAGGAAGGACAATAAAAAACCTGTTTAAGTATTCAATAAGTAGTGCATAAACACTGTGTGCTCCCCCCCTCCCGTGGGTACCAGGAGATCTATAGTTCAATGACAGTTTGAAAACTAAAACTTTTAGTAAAAAAAAAAAGACAAAGAATAAGACAGTGTCTTACAAATGTATGCTGGGTTAAGAGCAATATTGGATTCCTACCGGTACATTTGAGGACACCGGGGACTGGTAATAAAAATTGAGCTGCGCACGCAGTTTTGGGTGCCCTGCCCAGCATATTTTTGCTTCTGTGCATGGAGTGTTTTTTCTGAGCTCTGCTTTGCCTCAATATGCAATATCTATGCTCTGTCATTGAGCTGTGATCATTCTGGCTCTACAAAGAGAAACAATGTTCTCCCAATCATAAAACCATCCTCCTCTGCCTTTATTTATATTCTGGAATAGTCAGATAATGAGGAAAAGATGAGCAGGAGAGATACATGGACAGACGTTATCATTGATCTGATTTATCCTAGAATTGTTATCACTGGAAAAAAGGGATTTTTTACACTGATAATTAGAATTCCTTCTCTAGACCAGTGTTTCCCAACCTTGGCAATGTGAAGATATTTGGACTTCAACTCCCAGAATGCTGGCTGGGGAATTCTGGGAGTTGAAGTCCAGATATCTTCAAGTTGTTTCATAATATTTCATAATATTCGAATATTGTTTCATAATATTCGCTGAGTATGAAATATATAGTCCTCGGGTATATGCTTTCATTGTATCCCAAACCGTCTGTAAGGGTGTGTCACCGTTATTATTAATTTTTAGGAATATTGGTATTTCGTTTTCTATGTTGTTTCTGAATTTTTCTTCATTTATAATAGATTGTTTCATGGTCCATCTTTGCTGAGTTATGTTATTGGGATTTTTGTAAATTAAAAGTATGGGGCTGTGGTCAGCCCAAGAGCCCAGTATAATTTGTATTTCTTTTATCTGATTTATAATATGGGAGTTGGACCAAGCCATATCGATACGAGACCATGATTTGTGAGGGTGTGAGTAGTGAGTATATTGTATTTTCCAGGGGTTAAGGGTTCTCCATTTATCTTTAAATGTATATTCATATGCTAAATTGTCAAATGTAGTTGGAAGGTTTTTTCTTTGATGAGATTGGTGCTCTTATAATCTTTTTTCTTATCATGTATGGCATTAAAATTACCTATAATGATAAAATTGGATAAATTCATTTCATTTATTTTTTTGTGTAGTTTTGTGAAAAAATTTGATTGTTTAGTTGTAACCTTTATTATTCCCTTAGCTTGCTTAATTTTTTCTGGCTCTGGCAGAGCTTGTTGCAATTTTATAGGGTGTATCCAGTGAAGGGTTACCAAAATTTTTACTACCACAATGTTGGCGTGGCTTATGCAGGACGCCCTGCATTTTCTTTCAACATCTTTCAGTGCAAATTGGGTGCTCTGGGGTGGAGCTCCGTTTTTGCTACTCCACTGCGTTTCCCCCCATCCGGGCAGCAGCCCACCCCTGGGTGTATCCAATTTTTCAACTTTCAGTTTCCCAACATTAAGGGTGCTCAAAATTTGTGACATACCATGTTTCTCTGAAAATAAGACACTGTCTTATATTAATTTTTGCTCCAAAAGTTGTGCTACGTCTTATTTTGGGGGGGTGCCTTATATTTCTGAAATAAGACAAATTCACAGGCAGAAAAGCTAACACCCACAAAGAAAGTGTACCGTACGGTACACTTATTAAGGTACGGTACCTGTCAGTATGGCACCCACCCACACAAACGACGGCACTTATATGGTACAACAGTATACTCCCGCTATTGCAGCTTCCGGCCACCAGAGGAACTACAGTCTACGCACTGTAGTGGAGACTGTAATGGCGGTGAGACAGCAGCAGACTGTGTCTGCTGTACTGTACAGTACAAAGTGATAGAAGGGGCCAGCAGGGGACGCCACATTATTACGGTACTGCTATGAACAGCTTTGAATGGTACTGTATGTTTTTCCACCGTACCGTATGTAAACTTGACTACGCCTTATTTTCGGGGGGGTGGGGGGGTGCCTTATATTAGCAAATTCTGCAAAACCTCTGACATGCCTTACTTTCGGGGTACGTCTTATTTTCGGGGAAACAGGGTACTTTGGGAATTATAAATAATTTTTGGTTACTTTAATATAATTTAGATGTGCTTGGTAAATAACTACATAAACGTCATAACTTTTTAACATTTGGTTTATTCCATTTCACAGGTTCAGCTGTTTTTCCCTTTTTGTTAAACATTATTTTGTCTGAGAGTGTTAATACTGATGGCCTCGTTTCCCGTGAGAGTGATAACTGATCTGTAATGGATTAAAAAAAAAAAAAAAGAGAACAAGACTGGGAACATTCACTCATATGAGCAACCTAATTGGGGCTGGCAGAGACTTGTGGCTCTCTGAACTCCCAGCATTGCGAGGCATTCTAAGTTATGGCCAACTATGAAAAGAACAAAGTAACGATAATGCTAGAAACTACCCAGCAACCAGTCTAGCAAGAGACATATATCCAAAAGTGCTTGAAAAGTGGGAATGAGCTAACAGTTCTCTCTGACTCCTGTTGTAAATTCATGAACGACAATCTTGAAAAAGATCCAAGAGAGCTGGGATCAAGCCAAAAACCTATCTCTTGGTAGAGGAAAGCTACATGCCAAAGAGATTTTCACCGTGAAACTTGATAAACTATTTGACATCCTCAACTGCAAGTGTCAAATCATTTTGTGTGCCAGATTTGGCTGTTTCTGCTGGCTGCAAGAAAGCAGCTCGCATTAACTGTACCTGCCCTAAGGGTCAGAGAGACAAGATTGATTCTTTTGGCTCACACCAGATTGATTTGCCAGATGTGCCCGAGCAGAAATCACTAGGCAAAAGGCAAAAGTGGCAAGACAATGGGAGACAAAGGATTGCTAAATATAAGCAGAGAAGTAGTATTCCAGACATTTCAATATTGGCAATATGTTTGAATACCTTTTGCAGCAAATACTGCCTCAATGTGGCATGGCATGAAGTGGGTCTTCTCCGGGTCCCATCAACTAAACAATGCCGCTTGGCGGGACCCAGGGGAAGAGCCTTCTCTGTGGTGGCCCCGGCCCTCTGGAACCAACTCCCCCCAGAAATTAGAATTGCCCCCACCCTCCTTGCCTTTCGTAAGCTACTTAAAACCCACCTCTGCCGCCAGGCATGAGGGAATTGAGATACCCTTTCTCCCTAGGCATTTACAATTTTATGCATGGTATGTCTGTATGTATGTTTGGTTTTTTATATTAATGGGTTTTTAATCGTTTTTATTATTGGATTATTATTGTACGCTGTCTTATTATTGCTGTTAGCTGCCCCGAATCTCTGGAGAGGGGCGGCATACAAATCCAATCAATCAATCAATCAATCAATAAATGAAAGCTATCAGCCTGTAGCACTGCTGAGATGTTGTGGAAGACCAGGATGCTTCAATAGCGGCCTTCAGCTCTTCTGCATTGTTTGGTCTCACGTCTCTCATCTTTCTCTTGCAAATGCCCCATAGAGTACAGGTCAGGCAAGTTTGCTGGCCAATCAAGCACAGTAATCCCCTGGTCATTGAACCAGGTTTTAGTGCTTTTGGAAGTGTGGATAGGTGCCAGGTCCTGCTGGAAAATTGAAGTTAGCATCTCCATAAAGCTCATCTGCAGAAGGTACATGAAGTGCTCCCCAAATCTTCTGGTAGACGGCTGCATTGACCCTGGACTTAATGAAGCACAATGGACCCACACCCACAGACGACATGGTTCCCCAAATCAACACAGATTGGAAACTTCACACTGGACTTCAAGCGTCTTGCTGTGTGTGCCTCTCCATTCTTTCCCCATACTCTGGGTCCTTGGTTTATTTATTTATTTATTTATTAGATTTGTATGCCGCCCCTCTCCGTAGACTCGGGGCGGCTCACAACAACAATAAAACAATTCAAGACAAATCTAATAATTTAAAAACATTTTAAAAAACCCGTTATTAAAGCAGACATACACACAAACATACGATACATGAATTGTATAGGCCCGGGGGAGATGTCTCAGTTCCCCCATGCCTGAAGGCAAAGGTGGGTTTTAAGGAGTTTACGAAAGGCAAGGAGGGTGAGGGCAGTTCGAATCTCAGGGGGGAGCTGGTTCCAGAGGGTCAGGGCCACCACAGAGAAGGCTCTTCCCCTGGGACCCACCAAATGACATTGTTTAGTCGACGGGACCCGGAGAAGGCCAACTCTGTGGGACCTAATCGGTCGCTGGGATTCGTGCGGCAGAAGGCGGTCCCGGAGATATTCTGGTCCAATGCCATGAAGGGCTTTATAGGTCATAACAAATACTTTGAATTGTGACCGGAAATTGATCGGCAACCAATGCAGACTGCGGAGTGTTGGTGTAACATGGGCATATTTGGGAAAGCCCATGATTGCTCTCGCAGCTGCATTCTGTACGATCTGAAGTTTCCAGAGTTTGTATTTATTTGGGGAGCCATGCCACGCAGCATGGAGGCAGTAATTGCTGCAGAAGGGGCCCAAATGAAGTACTGAGTACATATGCATGCTTGTAGTTTTCAGAAGTCTGATATTGTTTTATGCACTATCCTTGTTTTATTGATCATATGTAATATTCTAATTTGCTGAGATGGGGAATTTGGAATTTTCATGAGCTGTACCCCATAATCACCACAATTGAAGTATCTTGCCTTGCATGTAATCTCATATTTTGCGTTTCACCTTTTAAGTTGCGTTACTGAGATGAGTGAACTTATGCACGATATTCTAATTTTTGGAGTTTCACCTGTATTCCAGACAAGTGTTTCACTCCTATTAAGCAAAGCAAGATCATTTTCAGTTTGCACTTCATTCACTACTTAGGTGAGTCCCAAGACAGCTTTGAACATCCCATAGACCTGTTGATATATAAAATTACCTACTTATTTTAATTTGTCTAGATTGTTTTCAGTATGTTATCAAACATGGGCTAGTATCCTTTTAATTATTTAAAGCTAAAAATGAGGGAGTATGATATTGGAAACTTGTGACCATAGTACAGTGGTACCTCTACTTAAGAACTTAGTTCATTCCGTGACCAGGTTCTTAAGTAGAAAAATTTATAAGTACTGTAGAAGCAATTTTCCCCATAGGAATCAATGTAAAAGCAAATAATGCATGCAAAACCATTAGGAAAGAAATAAAAGCTCGGAATTTAGGTGGGAGGAAGAAGAGGAGGAGGAGGACAGATGCTGCTAAAGGAAGAAAGTGAGGTGAAGGGAATAAAAAAAAATGCAAAACTTTAAGGCTTAAAAAAAAAAAGAGGGACTCTGAGGCGGTGAGGAGCACGCATCTCCCATACGCCCGGCGCGAAGCTGCCTCCCATACACTGCGCCAGAGAGAAACCCAGGTGGGCGAGAGAGGGGGACCTCCTACTCCTTTGACTAAAAGGCAGCTGCTGCTGCTACCTTCTTCCTCTTCCTTCCCATGCTGAAGGGCTCCCCTCTCCTCTTCCTCACTTGCTTTGTAGCTGGTGCCTTTCCTTCAATGTGGTGACTCCTCAGTTTGGCTGAAGCCAAGTTGATCCGGCCAGGGCGAAGCGCCCCCTTTTCGGGAGGCAACCTCGCACTGAGTGTGTGGGAGGCAGGGCGAGGGAGTCACCACAGCGAATTGGTTTATTCCCTCTCCAAGCACCCAGAAAAAGGAAAACTCTCCGTTTGCCCTGGGCTGCCCGGAGCGAAGGGAACATGCGGCCCACTGAGGCCATTTATCGGCCCACCAGTGAGTGACAAGAGCACAGGGAAAAGAGAGAAAGAAAGAAAAGGGAAAGAGGGGGAGGGAAGGAGAAGTGGAGAGGAATGAAGGAGGGAAGGAAGGAAGGAAAGAAGGAGAAATGGAGGGAACAAGGAAGAAAGGAAGGAAGGAAGGAAGAATGAAATGGAGGGACAGAGGAAGGAAGGACTGTTTTGGGGGGGATGTTAATTTTTCTCTCAACATACATTCAAACAACACAGTGTACCATCTAATTTTCCATGAATAAAATATGGTATTTTGTTAGTAACTAATATCAATCATCAAAATGTTGCAAAAGGTTTTTTTTCTAATTTTGTCATCCAGTTACATTCCCTCCTTAATGTTCCTTCAAAAAGTGCAACACCAATTATATTTCTAACTTATTAACCATTATGCCAAAGTGCTTCCTTCTTTCTTTATACATTTTTCATAAGCCAAGAAAACCTTGTTTAGCCAATCAGATGTCAACAAAAGAAAATTAAAAACAAAACATAAACATATATGAATTTCAGATCTTCTCCCCCCTCTAAATAGTACGTTCCCATTTTGTTTTTTACTTTAAAACAAGGTATGTGCAGTATGCATAGGGATTTGTTCATAGTTTTTTTTTTATAGTCCGGCCCTCCAACAGTCCGAGGGACAGTGAACTGGCCCCCTGTGTAAAAAGTTTGGGGACCCCTGTGTTAAAGGGTTAAATAAGGTCCAGGAGGGAAGTGTTTTTAATAGGAAAGTGAACACAAGAACAAGGGGACACAATCTGAAGTTAGTTGGGGGGAAAGATCAAAAGCAACATGAGAAAATATTATTTTACTGAAAGAGTAGTAGATCCTTGGAACAAACTTCCAGCAGACGTGGTAGATAAATCCACAGTAACTGAATTTAAACATGCCTGGGATAAACATATATCCATCCTAAGATAAAATACAGAAAATAGTATAAGGGCAGACTAGATGGACCAAGAGGTCTTTTACTGCCGTCAGACTTCTATGTTTCTATGTTGCGAACTTGAATCACACAACCATTTTGAACAGTATTGTTTCAAGTATTTTAAGAGTCTCTTTGTTTTTACAAGAACACTGCAACGTGATGCTGTCTCTACTGCTTGGACAAAAATAGGTAAGGAAATGGAGCAGAGAAAAATAGCATTTACATAAACACGTGCTCAAAGTAGATGCCCAGCCACCAACTTGTTTCTAAGTTAAACAATGTTCAGGGCTCAATTGAATGAATAGATTGTTCTTTGCTAGGCTTCTATAGCTTTTTCTGTGGGGAAATGTTCTTAAACAATCATATAGACAAACATTAGTTTTGAAAAATGATTTCCTTGAGTGTTTTTAATGTAAATATACTGCTCAAAAAATAAAGCAAACACTCAAATAACACACCCTAGATCTGAAAATGAAATATTCTCATTGAATACTTTGTTCTGTACAAAGTTGAACGGGGACAACAGCAGGTGAAATTGATTGTCAATCAATTGCCCACAAGATCATATGCTGCAATGTCTTACTGGTCAATGACTACTTCAGCTTCAACCGCAATAACACAAGAGCACGCAACAGATTCAAACTTAACACAAACCGCTCCAAACTTGACTGTAAAAAATATGATTTCAACAATCAAGTTATCGAAGCGTGGAACTCATTACCGGACTCAATAGTGTCAACCCCTAACCCTCAACATTTCTCCCTTAGACTCTCCACGATTGACCTCTCCAGGTTCCTAAGAGGCCAGTAAGGGGCGTACATAAGTGCACTGGTGTGCCTTTCGTCCCCTGTCCAATTGTCTTTCCTCTGTTTCACCTATCATATATATTCTCTTCCTTTCATATATCCTCTCCTCTAAGTTCACTTTTACCCTTATATATATTACCACATGTCTATTTTCTTCCTATGTATTTGTATATTGGACAAATGAATAAATAAATAAATAAAATAAGTGTTGCTTCCTAAGTGGACAGTTTGATTTCACAGAAGTTTGATTTACTTATATTGTGTTGTTTAAGTGTTCCCTTTATTTTTTTTGAGCAGTGTACATGCTAAGTGAAAGATAAACTAGAAATAAGCTGCTTTTTTTTTTTTTTTTGCAGTTTCATTGTTCCCTAAAATATGACGTGGAACACAGAGATTAGTCAGGGTTTATTCCTTGGAAAACAATTGTTCCAATCGGACACTCTAGGTCAGGGGCAAAGCTGGCTGGGGAATTCTGGGAGTTGAAGTCCTCTAGTCTTAAAGTTGCCAAGGTTGGAGACCCCTTCTCTAGGTAAAGTAGCAGTGCTTCTTCCCACCTGTGAAGCAGAAAATGTAGTGTAAAATAAGCTCACAGTGACTTTTTCTACTCTGTCCATAACTTTATTTGTAATGGGAGGGAAAAGACTTTGTCAATTTACATCAATATCCAGGTCATATCCTTTCTAAATTATTATATATTACAGTGTTCCCTCGATTTTCGCGGGGGATGCGTTCCGAGACTGCCGGCGAAAGTCGAATTTCCGCGAAGTAGAGATGCGGAAGTAAATACACTATTTTTGGCTATAAATAGTATCACAAGCCTTCCCTTAACACTTGAAACCCCTAAACTGCAATTTCCCATTCCCTTAGCAACCATTTAAATTAGTACTCACCATGTTTATTTATTAAGGTTTATTAAAAAAATATTTATTAAAGGCGGATGAAAGTTTGGCAATGACATATGATGTCATCGGGTGGGAAAAACCATGGTATAGGGGAAAACCCCGCAAAGTATTTTTTAATTAATATTTTTGAAAAACCGTGGTATAGACTTTTCGCGAAGTTCGAACCCGCGAAAATCGAGGGAACACTGTAATTGGATTTATATGCCGCTCCTCTCCGAGGACTCGATCTTGTTAGGTATGAATGAATAATATTAAGCAATTTAATTATAATCTTTAATATCATATTTCTGCATTCTTCTGGGTCTGGATTGTAAACTCTTAACGTTATTTGGAGCCTTTTTCAGAATCCAGTGGGCACAAAGTCAATTCATATTCTTACACTGTCATGCAGTTTGTTTAAACAACTAGGATAGATGGCTGAATCAAACTGTCACAACTGTGAGTAAAAGTGTTTGCATACTCTACACCAAGGGTGGATTCCTCCCGGTTCGGACTGGCTCTCCCAAACTGGTAGCAACCAACCTGCTGGTGATGTCACAATGTTGACACTGACCTGTTTCAGTTGGTGCCAATACATGGGCGCCACCATCTTTTTTTAAAAAAAAAAAAGGAGGGAGATTTTGATCCCCTTATACAGACCGCTGGTGAGACCACATTTGGAGTACTGTGTTCAGTTCTGGAGGCCTCACCTAAAAAAAGATATTGACAAAATTGAATGGGTCCAAAGACGGGCTAGAAGAATGGTGGAAGGTCTTAAACATAAAACGTATCAGGAAAGACTTAATGAACTCAATCTGTATAATCTGGAGGACAGAAGGAAAAGGGGGGACATGATCGAAACATTTAAATATGTCAAAGGGTTAAATAAGGTCCAGGAGGGAAGTGTTTTTAATAGGAAAGTGAACACAAGAACAAGGGGACACAATCTGAAGTTAATTGGGGGAATGATCAAAAGCAATGTGAGAAAATATTATTTCACTGAAAGAGTAGTAGATCCTTGGAACAAACTTCCAGCAGACGTGGTTGGTAAATCCACAGTAACTGAATTTAAACATGCCTGGGATAAACATATATCCATTGTAAGATAAAATACAGGAAATAGTATAAGGGCAGACTAGATGGACCATGAGGTCTTTTTCTGCCGCCAGTCTTTTATGTTTCTATGTTTCTAAAAAGTTTTTAAAAATTCTGATTTTTTTTTTAAAAAATCCTCCTGAGCCTGCACAGAAGCTGGATTTACAGCACTATGCATGTTGTTGACATCTTGTTTTTGACTTTTAATTTTTTTTAATTTTTCAGATTTTTTGGCACATGCGCGAGCACCCACGTGGCGTGGGAAGAAGCGATCTAGCAGCGAGGTAAGTAGGAATCCACCCCTGCTCTGCACCCCATTAAAAAGAGCACAGATATTTTAACACTGCATACTTTTCCATGTATGTATGTGTGTTTATTCAGAGCAGAAAGAAACCGGCTCTTACCCTCTTCCTTGAGCGTCTTCCTGTTCCCGTTGGAAATAAAAACAAGCAATCCCAGGTTCCCTTTCATTGTGTAATTTGTTTTTATTTTTTTCCTTTAAACATCCCTTTAAGGGTGAAATGAAATCCAACCATTTACAGAGAAAATGATTTCAGTATGTACACACTGATTTACCCTTACAAAATTATTAATATAGGTATTATAAATTAGACTTTAGGGGACTTCTACGTATTTGGAGAGTCCCACATAAACCTCAGCCGACACGGGCCACAAAAGCTATTTCAGTTCGCAAGTGTAAGACATCCCACATCCTTCCCTTGAGAAACAGAAGTCCTATTTTCAGGACTTCTCTCTGTGGTAATTACACAGGACAGTGGTGCATCCTTGTTGCCAAACGTCCTATTTAAGCCAATGTAGCAAGCCTAGTAACTTCAACGATGGTATAACACAATGTGCCCTATGTCCTAACACTGTAGTGCTATTAAGGCCTCTGTTTCCTCCTATAGCCACACAACTAGACTTACCAATAACGTATTTTCCCTTTTAAAGATTCTCCAAAGGTGGAAAAGCAGCTTGGAAGTAGACATTAATGAAGGCGAGAGCAATCCCTTCCTTTATTAAAGTAGCTACTGCGTTTCCCTGAAAATAAGACCCTGTCTTATATTTTTGTGGGGACCATGAAATAAGCGCTTGGCCTTATTGCCATGCACTCAAAAGCCTGATTGGGCTTATTATCAGGAGATGTCTTATTTTTGGGGAAACAGGCAGAGGTGGGCTGCTAAGGTGGAACGGTGACGTGGGCTCGCCACCTTGGCTCTGAGTGCTAGCGGAGTCCAGTGCAATTCTACTGCACCTGGGCAGGTAGCTAAATCGCATGCAGACACACAGGTGTGCCTGCTAGCGGAGTCCAGTGCAATTCTCCTACTGCACCTGCCCAGGTACAGTAGAATTGCGCTGGACTCCGCTAGCACTCAGAGCCATGGGGGCGAGCACACATCACCGTTCCACCTTAGCAGCCCACCTCTGGAAACAGGGTAGCTTTTAATGAACTTACAAGACAAAATATCTTGTCCCTTACAACCTATGCCAGAATGTGAGTATAGGTCAGACAGCCATCACTTTTGAAACCAGGGTAAAAAAGAGAAAAATATAGCGATTGGCCAGGAGCAAGCAATGAATCAATATAAACATCCATTCAGTTTCCAGGTCTGTTCAGCTGCGGTTTTAAAAAATTATAACCCTTTTGACAGGGGTGGGTTCTTCCCAGTTCGGACCGATTTGTTCAAACCAGCAGCAACCCACTGATGATGTCACAATGACATCACCAACTTGGGCTTTTTTTTTTCTTCTGAGCATGCACAGAAGGCGAATTTCCAGCACTGTGCATGCTGTCGCCATCTTTTTTTTAAAAAAAAAAATTCTGGATTTTTTGGCACTGCGCAGGCGCGCACCCACGCAGCTTGGGGGGGAAGTGGAATGACACCAGGGTAAGTAGGAACCCAGCCATGACTTTTGAATGATTCAGAATCTCCTTGAACAGTATGCCTGCTGAAGAAAATAAAATGAGCTTCCTGGTTTTTATTTAAAACAGATCTTGGAAGATAATAAGGAGATATATAGTAAGAGAAAGAGAGAAAGTAAGAAAAGAACCCCAGGGGGAATCAAACGATGAACACATACAATCCTATAGTTAATGCCAGATATCTTACTTAACTAGAAAAGCTTTTCTTAACTTGCTGTTTTCTTAGATATTGAGACGGCAATTGCATTAATATTCAGCCACCGTGGACTTTGCTTAAGCTGATTTGACTGCCTGCCATTCTAAGAGCAGGTTGCGGAAAGCTAAAATAAGATGTGCCAGCATTGTAGTGAACATTAAAAAAAAGAGAGAGAGAATTAGGACAAATGGACAAAGGCAATAGCATAATTCCAGAAGTCTCCTAAGTCGCTGCCTGGTATTGTATAAGAGATTAAAAGATAAGAAGACAAGAATAAATTAAAGCCATGATTAGCCTAGTTTATATAAGAAGTAAATAATAGAACTGTTCCTGGCTTCTGTTATGGCAAGCTGCAGACAATGGACTACAACACAGAGCACATCCCAATTGCAGTCACAAAATTAGCACATCATAGAAGCTGATAAGATAAAAACCGCTCTCCTTATGTACTTCTAAATGAGAGAAAATCACGGTGTTTTATAAAAGAAGGTCACTGAATTCCGCCCTCGCAATTAAAGAGAGGCATACCCTACGATTGTGAGGATGAACCTATGGCAAGCATGCTACAGGCTGCACGTGGAGCCATATCTGAAGACACGCGAGGCATTGCCCTATGCCAGCTGACTTTTGGCCTTCTGGAGAGCAGGAGGAGGCCGGTTTTTTGTCCTCCCCAGACTTCAGTAAAGCCTCCGGAGCACGTGGATGTCAAAAAAAACGGGCCCAATGGGCCTACTGGAAGTCTTCACGCACCTTTTTGGCACCCGAGCAAAAAAAGGTTCACCATCAATGGCCTAGGATGAATATTACAGCCTGGTTTTATCAGGCTGTTAAGTTTGAAAAAGGAGTAGAATGTCGTAGGAGTAAGGCGTTCTCTGAACACTATACAGATGAGAAGCTATGGTCCAAAAGTAGACTGCAAAGTAGGCACCACTTATTAATACGCAGTGTGGCTGCCATGCTTAAACTCATCAACAGATTTGTTTGGAACAGTAGAGAAGGATAGAGTGGGGTAAAGGCTGTAAAGAAAATATATATTTTTGATCCATAACTGTTGAGGCATTACCCTATTAGCTCCAGGTTTTCATGATGGCTGAGAAGGAAAAAGAAAAAAGCCATTTCCCAAAACGTAGGTCTAACCCCACGATAGATGCTCTAACGATTGTTATTAGTGCAAAGTTCCTTACAGTCTGCTCTATGAAACTGAATACTAGTAGCAATATAATAAATAAATAGATGGTTCATATACCAGAAATGTTTCAGGCTACCCTGTGCAAAAGTTTGCTGTTACTATTATTAAAGCAGAGGTTTTACTGTAAATTCTCCTTTTCTCTCCCATTAGAGGTCAGTTTCAAGTTTCACTTTGGTGCAATTGGAGGAGGAGACCATAACAAAGAGTCCTTTCAGCGTCCCAGAGGAATTTAGTGCTAATTTATCCATTTAAAATGGGATCATCTGTTCCTTGGAAACAACAGTGGAAGCGGAAAAAAATAAAGGGAGAAAAAGAGATGTGGGAAAGAAAAAGGTGGTAAAAATAATTTGTAGGACGATAACAGAAGAACTCGGAAACATTTTGGCTGCATTTTGATGACAGGTGAAGCCAAGAGTTTGTGCTAATGGGCGAATTAGGAATTCATGGGCATTCATTGTAAAAATCAATCACAGTCACATGTAGGTGGTAAATTATATGTGTTGCACAATCAGTGTTGACTGAGCTGAAGGGAAAGATGAAAACTCCACAGTAATACTCGTAGTATAGAAAAACATCTCTTGTCTTTTTAAGTAAAGTTGATTGACTTGAACTAATGGCCAAGATATGCTTCAACCTCCCAGTTCCTGTCTCACCAAGTATAAAAGTGCAGTTTTTCCCCCTCTTACAGGAGCTTGGAAGCACCTCCTCCGTTTGCTTTGTTCCTATCAATGCTGAAGAAGCATCTCCCAATTACTGATTTTTAATGGAATTATAAGCACTAAATACTATGGTCTCTAGAGTAGCCTCCCTCAGCTTTCCAAATGTGAAGTCCACCATATTTAGAGAACACCGCAGTGGAAAGGGTTGGCCCTAAAGTGGAACAACTTGCAATCTTTCTGATGTTGGATACCTAACTCCTGTCACTTCTTATAACTGAGTGCGTGGATAGACCCACTGGTGGGCTGCTAAGGTGGAACAGTGGTATGTGCTTGCCCCCGTGGCTCTGAGTGCTAGCGGAGTCCAGCGCAATTCTGCTACTGCCTCTGGGCAGGGAGCGAAATTGCGTGCGGACACGCAGGGGTGCCATGGGCGAACACACGTCACTGTTCCACCTTAGCAGCCCACCTCTGGATAGACCTCATGGTGGTTGAAGTTTAATTAGAACAGGAGAGCAATGAAGATTGTGGTCTAGATCAGTGTTTCCCAACCTTGGCCACTTGAAGATATCTGGACTTCAACTCCCGGAATTCTGGCTGGGGAATTCCGGGAGTTAAAGTCCAGATATCTTCAAGTGGCCAAGGTTGGGAAACAATGGTCTAGATTCTCATTCCGTCACAAGGGTGAAGGCAAAAAACCCCACTTCCTGCAACCGCAGTGAAGTAACACTAAGAAAAACCTGGTGTTTCACTATCTTCAGTTCCTCCCTAGTGGTTCTTTTGCTATTGCTACATATTTGCTTGAACATAGCCACATGACTCTTGAAATATTTTTCTCTGTTCTCCTCCGACATGACAAATCTTTCTCACAATATAAGGCATATTGTATCGTCTCTGGCTCAGTTTAATTTTACAACAGAGCAAGTAACAGCATCGATAGAAGGAAAGTTTAACATAATTTATCATTGAACTCCATCCTGATGCTGATCACAAGATAAAAAGTAGCACAGGTCTCTTCTGGGTAAAAAGACAGATTTTAAGCAATCTCTTTTGTACTTATCATAAAACAATTTCTTTTTATTATTTTGTTGGCAAAGGAGCCACCCTTGAAGTGCAAACCAAAAACCCCTACTCCTCTCTGCTCAAATCCTCTTTGAATCCTGAAATTTTGCTATTGGAACAGAGTCTGCGTTTTGATATTCACCACATTGAAAGAAAAGTTGGAGGATGAACTGGCACAGGCAGAAGGTGCAAAAGACAAATCACATACAACGTGGCCTGCAGTCTCTAGAATGGTAGAACCTCAGTTACGGTAAAGGCAGAAAAGAGTGTGAAATGTTGGGTGGATCAAACAAGGAAAAAGGCTGCATGCCAGAATAACACATTCTGATAAAGAAACTCATTGCTTCATATATTTTCCTAGCAGCTAGTAAAATGTAAACCTTGATCTGTTTTTCATCCTGACTCAGGGCCATAGGCGCATAAGTGATGGGGTGGGGATGGGGGGTCGGCACTGATATATTTGATTGAAAGCTGCAAAAGGCTGGGGGTGGGGGGGCATAGAAATGCTTGGCATCCAGATTATAATTATTGGCTTCTCATTTAATTTCCATCAGATAGACACCCTCTGCCTTTGCAAACCAAATGGTTGGCATTGGTATAGCAACAATACTATCTTGTCCTCAAAATGATGGCATCATAGAGCCAAGTACCTTTGCACTTCTTCTGTTTCAGAAGTAGAAAGACGGGCACTGGAGCTCTGGACCTCCTGTCCTTTCCTCTGAAGCATTAGACACACCCTGTTTTAGTTGAAAAATGTAAACATCACGTCGCGTTGCCGAAGAAGAGGGAAGTGTAACAGTGACAGCTATATTCTTTTCAAAACTGGGGGCTACGGGTTGTGCTGACCTCTTATTCTTTATAATTAAAGGCTAGCCATCCCAAACACACCCAAAACCGGACGGCTTTTCAACCTCCGTACCCTGCCAGTTTGTAAAGTTTCCCTGAATGTCCATGATCATGAGATGGAAAGCAGAATTCTTTGGTGCTGCTAGGCTCCCAGTTTGTGTGTGCTCCCATCTTTGTATCCTCATCTCACAGACGCATGTGGCAAATTATAAAGATCCCAGATGAGCTCCATGTCCATTTTCACTGACAAAAATCTCCCTTAGTGGCCACATGTTAGGAAAGCAGAACAGCCGTCGATGCCAAAGTACTTAGGGTTTTTTTAAATAATGGAACTGAATGTTATCCTTAGCTATACTACAAAGGCTGTAGGGGTTTTGGCACATTCATGCCTTCACACATCCACTGCATGCTCTCCAGATCCCATGCTTCCTGCATCAGGTTTTTCTTCAATCCTACACAAAGCTAGTTCCTGGGGACAGGAATGTCCCTAGTTATTAACATAACTAGGAGTCCCTTTCCGCACACACACACACATACCCTAAGTCTCTTGTCTGCAGTGGGACTGTCAGGTTAGAGAAAATGTACAAATCCCAGCAGAATGGGGCAGGGGGGGGGGAACTAAAGACACAGTCTGACTTTCCCTTTCCCCCCCCCCAAAGATCCTGTTTCCTCATGCAAGCCCCCTCCCCTCACCCTGTTCCCTTTGCCTTCTGATAGGGATTTTCCAACAAGTAACCAAACCGTTGATAATTCTTCAAAAGGTATTTGGGGGCATACATTTGTTCTTTGGGGTCTGCAGGTGGATACTCCTGGGTGGTACCATCAAACCACCCACCAGTCCGAATTAACTCCCGGATATAGTTCAGGTCTCGCTTGTCCTCATAGTCACCCCAACGGGGAAAGTCCCCGTTCTGAGCCGAAACCAGTTTAAAATAAATCCCTTCTGGTGTGAAACACCAAGAGCAATGCCAGCCAGCAAAGTGGAGCGGGCTGCCCAGCGACCACTGTACTAGGATGTGGCCTGTGCTGTTTTCGTACTGCCGGAAGCCTGGCATGGTATAATATTCTCTCCGGCGTAGGCGAATTCCGTCGGTGGCGTAAACAGCCTGGAGCATTCCAACCGTACAACCAGAAACCACCTCTAGAGTGCCAGGTTGCTTCCAGAAAAATCCATAGAGAGATTTGCGCATGTGGAAGGCAAAAGGCTCCGTCCAACCGTCATAGAGTTTGAGGAAAAGCACGCCGTCGCGGGCCGGGATTTCATCCGCGTCGTCGATAATGAAAACGTCGTCCGGACGCAGATTGCGGAAGCGAGAGATGCCGTCTCGAGTTAGGAAAGTACGCAGGTAATCATCAGCGATCCAGCCATCCTGGCGGCCACCCGGGGGGAAGTGATCCAGGAAGACATAGAGCACCTTGTGGCGGATGTAATCGAAGGAGCCGTTGAGTAGCATCTCGCGGAACTTGAGAGGGCGTGGCTCGCCATAGGCTGTGAAGTTCGATTCGCAAACCACAAAGGCATCCACCACATCTCCCAGCTCGTGAAAACGCACATCCAAGAGGTCAAATTCGTGATTCACATTGATGGCGTTGATGACTCTCCTGGGCACCTCCCGTGGTGTCAGACGGTCTTTTGTGGGGAGATTTGAATACTGAACCACAGTGGGGACACCACAGCTGGGTCCATGCCAGCCTGTCAGGCACATGCACTCCACCCATTTACGTCGTTTTGTCCCACTGGCACTCAAAGGTTTGCGGCCTGTGCGCCCGGTTAGAACTCCCTCTATCTTCTCCTCCGGGCGTCCTGCTAGTGGCTTTTCCAATATCTTAGTCCCTGGCTTGAAGCAGACCCCGCCAGCTTTGGTGCGTACAAAGTATTCTGCGGTGTCTTCAGGTAGCACCAACTCAGCTTTGTGCAGCTCCTCACCAGCTTTGCTTGGGGAGAGAGGCTGAAGCAGTGGCGAGTGAGAATACAATGGTGTACGGAGAATTTCTGGAACCCCGGAGTCAGGGCTAGCCTGAGGTGTGACCGGTACATTGTTCCAAAATAAGTTAGACACGAGGTTAGGGCTAAGCGATGCCAGCTCCCTGGGGAATGTGACATAGGAGAGGGCCTTCAAGAAATGGAGGAAGGAGATGAGGCAGAGACCAGCCATGCACAGAGTCAAAAAGAGCTTGTGGCGTCTCATCTTCATCCTGCGATGGAGAGAAAGGGAAGAGAGGGGACATTTAGTCATTTTTTTCCCACACTAGCTTGCAAGAATACTTAAACACTTTCAAATTTCTCTCCCCCCCCCCATAATCAATCATTGACATAGGACACTAGCAACAGTGCTTTATAAAGATTACATAAATAATACAGTACAAGAAAATGAAAACAGTGCTACGTATATAAAAATGATTTTACCAGATATGGGATAGAGGCATAATAAGCTATTTGAAAAAGACCAATGTTAATATAGGAAATGTACGCAAATATATGGAATCTACAAAACAGGATAAAACCAATGCACAAATAATTCTGCCATTCTATTAATCCTATTGTGACTTCAGTCACTGACCCTTTGTGTTTTAGGCAAAGCTGTGGTTGCAGATTGACCAGTAGGTCTTCTCAAGTTGTAGTATTCTTACATAGAGCTTTGTATTAATTCTGGCTTTCATATAATTTGTTTTCTAAATGTCCACTGCATTAGGAGTTTCGCCCTGAATGACGACCTAAAAGCACTAAACAAAATGAACTAAGCATTTAAATTATATATCTGTTACCATTTTGACATTTATGGGTACAGTCCATAAAATCATATGCTGCAACGTCCTGCCTGTCAGTGACTACTTCAGCTTCAACTACACCAACACATGAGCACACAACAGATTCAAACTTAATGTAAACTGCTCCAAACTCGACTGCAAAAAGTACGACTTTAGTAATAGAGTGGTCGAAGCATGGAACTCACTACCTGATTTTGTAGTGTCATCCCCTAACGCCCAAACTTTACCCTGAGACTCTCCACTGTTGACCTCTCCAGATTCCTAAGAGGTCAGTAAGGGGAGTGCATAAGTGCACCAGAGGGCCTCCCGTCCCCTGTCCAAATGTCTCCTTATGTTTTTCTTGCATCATGGATATGAACTCCACTTTTCTAATCCATTTTCATGTATATTGATATGTTATTTCTACTCATTATGTACTATACAAAACAAACAAACAAATAAATAAAACCATATAAAAACCACTTTAAGTCATGCAAAAATGGCAATCTTCATTTAAGTGATTAATTTGCATTTGTATTTATTAGATTTGTATTAATGTTAGTAATGCCATCCTAAAATTTTACATCTTGGCTTTCCTTCAGCCTAAAAGTCCTTACACGAGGTCTCTAGCTATTCTCCACCACGGGAACCCTGGGACAATGGTTGGAGAGAATGATTAGCTCATCAGGTTTCCTGCACAGTTTTCTTATTCCCAAAAGGAAGAAAATTTTAGAGATTGCAAGGAAGTCATTGTCTTTTATGGACACTATAAGTTAGGGGCGGATTGCCATTACCGCCACTACTGGTGTGCTGCGTGCGCAGCTTCAGTTGTCTTGCTTGTGTGCATATCTCCAGTGGGTTTTTGCTACTGCGCTTGCAAATCTCATGAGGGGACACACGCCTGTGTGAGATTTTGGTGATTTTTCTTGTTTCCGCGCCTGCAAAGGAACAAAAAATTGCCAAAACCTTGAGCATGCGCATCCCCACATGAGATTTATGCGCACAAAGCAAAAAATATGAAAAATTGAAAAGAAAAGATGGCGGCACCCATAGGACTCCCCCTGGAGCAGTTGCGTGCAAATTGCGCAGTCTTGCGGCCACTACCGGTATGTAGTCTGCTACCGCATCGGTAGCAACCCACTACTGCTATGAGTATGTGAATTTTAGTCCAACCCTAGGTTAGATATTATTTTTTAATTTAGTTGCTAGGTATGCCCATGTTACACCAACACTCCACAGTCTGCATTGGTTGCCGATCAGTTTCCGGTCACAATTCAAAGTGTTGGTTATGACCTATAAAGTCCTTCATGGCACCGGACCAGAATATTTACGAGACCGCCTTCTGCTGCACAAATCCCAGAGGCCGGTTAGGTCTCCATATCCCGTCGACTAAACAATGTTGGCTGGCGGGACCCAGGGGAAGAGCCTTCTCTGTGGCGGCCCCGACTCTCTGGAAACAGCTCCCTCCAGAGATTAGGACTGCCCCCACCCTCCTTGCCTTTCGTAAACTTCTTAAAACCCACCTCTGCCGTCAGGAATGGGGGAACTGAGACATCTCCCCTTGCCTATGCAATTTTATGTATGGTATGTTTGTATGTATGCTTTTTTATATAATGGGGGTTTTAGGTTTATTAATGTAAAATTGTTATTTTAGACTTTAGTATTAGATTTGCTATTATATATTGTTTTATCACTGCTGTGAGCCGCCCCGAGTCTGCGGAGAGGGGCGGCATACAAATCTAATAAATAATAAATCTAATAAATAATAATAATATTAATGCAGGGTTGAGAAGCCAGTGGCCCACAAGGTATTTTCATATGTAAAGCTCTGAATTCTGTATTTTTGATTCTGCTATAGTTTCACAATATTAGGGGCAGTGAAGGGCTACCAATGTTTTTACTACGACACTGGGCATGGCTTATGCAGGACGCCCTGCATTTTCTTTCAACATCTTTCAGTGCAAATTGGGTGCTCTGGGATGCAGCTCTGTTTTCGCTACCTCACTGCGTTCCCCCCACCGCGTCCGGGCAATAGGGGTATGGATTCCCTCCTACTGAACGAATTTGTTTAGTTTAAATAGAATGCTATTTGGGATTCCCCCCATTTTCTGTCTGCACGCAGCTTAATATATTTAAAAGAAGCCAAAATGAAAGTTTAAACTATGGGGGAAGATATCGGAAGAGAAATGAAGAAGTAATGCAGAAGAAAATATAAGTATAATCTTGTGGTTGTTAAAGACTTTTTGTCTGTCTTCAAGATGGCAAGAAAAATTCACAGAAATGCAGATGTTCCCATAAATGGCTATTTACAGGACTCTAAGCTAGGGGCAAGTTGAAAAGACAAGTCATACTGATATATATCACTTAGAAGGGAGGAGGGGTGGGGAAAAGAATTTCTAAGGCTATGGAGATTCTCAGTCATTCAGGTCATGATTGTCCTGAAGGGGCCTTTTCAACAGGCAAATGGACTTTCTGGGTTTTGGGTGTTTTTCTTTGAAGAAGCTTCTTGGATGAGAAGCAAATGTCTTCAAAGGGGGGGGGAAAACCCAGCAAGTATAAGTTGCCTTTTGAAAAAGCTCCTTTTGAGATTTAATTTCTATGTTCCATTATGCAGCTAAGACAGACTGAACCCTCAAAAATGGTTCAGATAAGTAGAAAATTCCCAAATTCAAATTATTATTCAATAAAAAGATTGAAATTGTAATATTTTTATTCAGCTATTATATTTCTTACAAGAAATTCCATTCCGGAGGTAATGTCATCTAGATCAGCAAGAAAGCACATTACAGTGGTACCTCTACTTAAGAACTTTTCTAGATAAGAACCGGGTGTTCAATATTTTTTTGCATTTTCTACTTAAGAACCCAAGCCCGGAAAAATTTTCCCAAGAAATTTGAGAGTGGCACAAAGGCCCAGCCAGTTTCCTGCCATTCCTCCTTTAATCCTGGCCATCTTGGTGGCGCTTAAGGAGGCTTTGGCAGGCCAGAGCAAACGGAGCGGGTTTTTTTCTCTGGGTGCTTGGAGAGGGAATAAACCACTTCGCTGCGGTGACTCCCATACACCCGGCGAGAGGTTGCCTCCTGGAGGGTCTGGGCACGGAAAGGCTTTGCCTCGCTTCACCACAGCCAGATCAACTTGGCTTCTGTTGTGGTTAGCTCTGGCCCAGCTCCTGCCCCAAGGAATGTGCAGGTGGATGTGGGGGAAACATCCACATGCCGCAGGCCTGTTTTGCTCCCGATGGAATCTGCCGACAAAGCCTCCTCTGACCAAGGAAGCGTGAGTGACAGGGAAGAGGGGAGTTTGGCAGACAGCCCAGGAGGAGATCAGTCATCTGTATCATCCCTGGATTCCGAACAAGAATTAATGACACATCCACGCATGCATAGAGTGATGCATAGGAGACAACAACTGAAGGATTATTACAAGAGAAAATGAGGCCACCTGTGGTTGGGTGGGGCTGCTGTAATTAGTGCTACAGATAAAAGTGCAGCTTGGTGTTTTAGCCTCATGGCAATTTATCTGATTCATTGTTTCATCAAGATCGTGGTTTTTGTGCTGTTCAAGATTGTGTGTGGACTCTCTGGACTTTAGAACTGGACTCAATTTCCCAGTTATTGGGTGAGCAATTGGAGTGCATTTAACCTCTGCCTTGTGTGTACCAGAAAATCCCTTTGACATTTAAAAAGGGAGCTGTTTCTGTTTTTCTGTTTATAAAAACTTTTGTGTTTTCCTTTTATCGTTTGGTGTGTGTCTTCCTGGACTAATTACCCTGTAATTACGGGCGGTTGAAACATGCCGGCGGAACAGCTTCAGCCAAACTGAGGAGTCACCACAATGAAGGAAAGGCGCCGGCAAAAAGCAATCAAACAAGAGGAGAGGGGAGCCCTTCAGCATGGGAAGGAAGAGGAAGCAGGTAGCAGCAGCAGACGCCTTTTGGTCAAAGAGTGGGAGGTTCCCCTCCTCTCGCCCACCTGGGTTTCTCTCTCTAGCACAGTGTATGGGAGGCAGCCTCGCACCGGGTGTATGGGAGGCGTGTGCTCCTCCTCGCCGTCTCAAAGTCCCTCTTTTTTAAGCCTTAAAGTTTTGGACTTTTTTGATTCCCCTCACCTTCTTCCTTCAGCAGCAACTGTCCTCCTCCTCTTCTTCCTTCTCCTCCCCCCCACCCAAATTCCGAGCTTTTATTTCTTTCCTAATGGGTTTGCACCCATTATTTGCTTTTACATTGATTCTTACGGAAAAAAATGCTTCTTCTTACAAACTTTTCTACTTAAGAACCTGGTCACGGAACAAATTAAGTTCCTAAGTAGAGGTACCACTGTACTGTATTTCTTCGATACAGAAGACTTTAAGCTGCTGTCATTTTATTTCTCCCTCTTTTAATGCATTTTATAGCAATTTAAGAACTGACATCACCACTACTGTATGTATTTTTCCAGATTCTCACATCTGTCTTTTATCGAGCGGAAAAATGGAAAGCAAAGTAATACATTGTGATAAAATTCATACTGTCAAAAAATGATTTTTAAAAAAAATCAAGAAAATGGTGATGACAACTTTTTCTATTTTCTGATGTGCAATTTTGCCTCAAGAGATGAATGGACCAGCCCATTACTGTACTCTAAAAAATGGAAGTGCAACATTTTAGAATTAATCATTGCTAAAATTAATTATTACTAATGGGCTGACTGACAAAAAAAGATGCATTGAATTTCATCTTATTCTATACTGCATCTTCTAAAACTTCACTATCCCCCACAAATGCAGTTACACCAATAGTAGTGATGGGCGAACCGAACCCGCACAATTCGGGTCCGTACTGAATTTTGCGGTGTTCAGTATGCCGAACACGAAATTTCCTGAAACTTCAGGCAAAGTTCGGGGTCGCATTCGGCGTTCGGAGCTTTGACGTCACCGGCAGGTTGCTAAGGACGCCAAGGTGATCCCTTCCTGGATTCCTTAGCAACCTGACGGTGACGTCAAGGCTTCGCCCCCAGAATCTCTTCGTGGGAGGGATTCCCCAGCTCCTTCAAAGGGAGGTCTTCACGTAAAAATAAACATTGTTATCTAATAAATAATAATAATAATAATAGTTATCATCATCATAATCTTTTGATATCATATAATTCAATACTTGGAATCAGAGGTGGGATTCAGTAAGCTCTGATCAGTTCTGGAGAACTTGTAGCAGAAACTTTGAGTAGTTCGGAGAACAGGTAAATACCACCTCTGACTGGCCCAGCCCCCATCTATTCTCTGCTTCCTGAATCCCAGCTGATTGGGAGGAAATGGGGATTTTGCAGTAACCTTTCCCTGGAGTGGGGAGGGAATGGAGATTTTACAGCATCCTTCCCCTGCCACTCCCATCAAGCCATGGCTACCAAGCCACACTACACCCGCCAGGCCACGCCATGCCCACAGAAAAAAAAAATTGAATCCCACCACTGCTTGGAATATACATTGGAGATCATCTCCCAGAATTCTGTCCGTTGAAGTCCACAAGTCTTAAAGTTGCCGACCCCTGGATCTAGTTGAACTACTTGCTCATTAAAGCATCTACAATTAGAATCCAACTAAAGCAGGATAAATAGTCCATCTTTAGCTGCAACTCCCATATTGCCTCCAAAGGTGCCACATATTTATTTTTCCAGGCTTCTACCAAATTAAAGTACATTCAATTCGATTTGAACTTAAAATAAATTAAATCAAATTTAGCTTGTTCTCATTGCTGTTTAGAACCCAGCTTTTAATTTTTATTTATTTATTTATTAAAATTCTATGCCCTCCCCCCATCTCACTGATACAATGACTCTGGGCAATATAATAAACAATAATAAACCATATAATAAAACGTTTAAGAAATGTACTTTTTTTCATGGAAAAAAAGCATGAAAAACTTTTCATGGTTAAAAATTAAAGCAATTAAAACAATTGTGTTGGGTTGGGTTGGGTTAGATACTTTATTTGGCCAGGAATGACTGAAACTACAAGGAAGTTGTATCCAGTACAGAAATACTCAGTTTATCCACAAAACAATAGAGAGAATAACCGTAAAAACATACCAATAAAGAGGAGGAAGTAAAGAAGATATTATCAGCAATAATATTTAGATTTATATACCATTTCACAGTGCTTTACAGCCCTCTCTAAGCAGTTTACAGAGTCAGTTTATTGTCCCCAACAATCTGGATTTTATTGACCTTGGAAGGATGGAAGGCTGAGTCAACCTTGAGCCTGGTGAGATTCGATCTGCCAAACTGCTGGCAGCTGGTGATCAGCAGAAGTAGCCTGCAGTACTGCATTCTGACCACTGCGCCACCACAGCTCTGTAATAGAAAGGATAAATCATACTACACCACCCTGTACGGGTTAATATAAACACACATTATATAGAATGGTGAGAATTGTCAAGGGGGGAAAACTACCACTTGTCTAGTTGTTTTGGCATGCAGTGCCCTATAGCGCCATCCCGAGGGAAGGAGTTGAAACAGTTTATGAATGATGTGAGAGATCCGCAGATATATTCTTAGCTCTCATATATACAATGATACCTTGTCTTACAAACTTAATTGGTTCTGGGACGAGGTTCTTAAGGTGAAAAGTTTGTAAGACGAAATCATGTTTCCCATAGGAATCAAAGGAAAAGCGATTAATGCGTGCAAGCCCAAAATTCACCCCTTTTGCCATACGAAGCACCTGTTTTTGCACTGCTGGGATTCCCCCAGGCTCCCCTCCATGGGAAACCCCACCTCCGGACTTCCGTTTCCAGCGAAGCGCCCGTTTTTGCACTGCTGGGTTTCCCCTGCAGCATCACAAAAACACGGAAGTCTGGAGGTGGGGTTTCCCATGGAGGGGAGCCTCAGGGGAATCCCAGCAGCGCAAAAACGGGTGCTTCGCTGGCAACGGAAGTCCGGAGGCAGGGCATCCCAGTGGCGGCGGTGGGTTTGTAAGGTGAAAATAGTTTGTAAGAAGAGGCAAAAAAATCTTAAACCCCGGGTTTGTATCTCGAAAAGTTTGTATGACGAGGCGTTTGTAAGATGAGGTATCACTGAATATATATATAGGATTTCTGCAGAAAGCAAGCTAGTTGCTGTATATTGTTTTTGTCATTGTTGTGAGCCGCCCCGAGTCTACGGAGAGGGGCGGCATACAAATCTAATAAATTATTATTATTATTATTATTTATTAATTATTATTACTATTCTTTCTGCAACCTTGACTGTCTATTGAAGTCTGCATCTGTCCTATTTGATTGCTGTACTATTTGATTATTTTACTGAAAGAGTAGTAGATGCTTGGAACAAACTTCCAGCAGATGTGGTTGATAAATGTGAATTTAAACATGCCTGGGATAAACATATATCCATCCTAAGATAAAATACAGGAAATAGTCTAAGGGTGGACTAGATGGACCATGAGATTTTTTTTCTGCCGTCAATCTTCTGTGTTTCTAAGTTTCCATGTACCAAACTAGACAGTTATAGAAGTACAAATAATGGGCTCAACATTTAATGAAACTGATCTACGACAACTGATGGGATGATGGGGCAAGGTAAGACGATATACGGCTAGTAGAATCCAAGGCCAAGGTACAAGGAATAAATTGGAATCACTTTATAATATGTAAATAGATATTTTGCTCTTGAGTTAAAATGGTATATATAAGAAACACCCCCAATTTGGTGGTGGGGTGTGAATGTTTGTCTGGTGGTGGGCACCAATCACAGAGCACTTGTTGTATGTTGTATATGGTTCATATTTTATAAAATCAATTAAAAAATTAATTAAAAAAAAACAAAAACAAATAATGGACTTAATAATTTCTCCGTAAAACTATATCGGCAGTTCCAGGGGGAGTCAGAACTTCCTAAGTTGACTCAGGGAGAACATGATTTTCTTGTGCCATTTTAATCATGGTTCTAATATTAATCATCCCACTTCGATTGGCCTGCATCCGCCCCATGCCAGTAGAAAAGGCATGCTATCGGTCCTATTGGCCCAATTATTCCAGTTGGCAGGGTCCAGCAGAAATGCCTTCTCTGCCCCCTGGAACAAAGTGAGGTCAGCCTCAACTCTCCTGATCTCTCATAAGAGCCTGAAGACCTGGCACTGCCAGTAGGGGAGCATCACAATGGAGGTGGTTGATCAATTACCCGATCCCATCTTCTCCATTCCGCCCATATCTTAACTGCATTAGAGCAGGGCTCTCCAACCTTGGCATCTTTAAGACTTGTGGACTTCAACTCCCAGAATTCCTCAGCCAGCTGCTGAGGAATTCTGGGAGTTGAAGTCCAGGCGTCAAAAAATTGCCAAGGTTGGAGAACCCTGCATTAGAGTGTTTCTTTCTTTCTTTCTTTCTTTCTTTCTTTCTTTCTTTCTTTCTTTCTTTCTTTCTTCCTTCCTCTCTTTCTCTTCCTTCCTTCCTTCCTTCCTTTTCTATGGTAAGAGTTCACATGTAGTAATTGAGCACAGAGACAAAAAAAATCCGGAAGAAAATACACAAATGGTTACAGGAAATAACACATGCAACAATAGAATTTACTCCTGAACTGTTCTTATTGGGAATTTTCAAAAAGGAATATAGTAAGGGGGAAAAGTAGTACTTGATACTACACATAATAACAGCAGCTAGGATCATCTTTGCCCAATTTTGGAAAAATACTGAGATACCTCCAGAAAAAGCAATAATAAATAAGATATAGATCTTCTTGCTCCGAAATGGATAAACTCACATTGGAATTAAGAGGTCAAAAGGAATCAGATTAGATTACTATGAAAAGTGGGAACAATGGTACAAATGGATTGAATTAAGAAAAGCAAATAGGAAAATTATAGGTAATAGTCAGAATTAGCAGCAATGTAAACTGTAAATATGTAAATAAAAAGATATAAAAATTATGTAAACGTAAACAGGAATATATATTGATTATCGAGTTAAATAAATAATTTTTGAATGAAAGTTATTGTGATGAAATATAGAGACATGACTGTTTGTTTATTTTTCTTTCTTTATTATGAACCAATGCAGAATTACTAAAAGTATAATTATGTCATTGTTTTTAAAGAAAATGTTCTTAAAAACCGATAAAGTTTACTAAAAAGAAAAGATGCGAAGCCAATAAATTTTATACACAAACAAATATTAAGCATCCATTTGAAACCCTGAGAGATTATAGAACACTAAAACGTGAATGACTCTACTGCTGATACTGTGCTTCAAATATAGTAAGAGGAAAAATAGTAAAATAGAAGAGCTCCTCCTAAAACCTACTCTCATCTCTACAGTTTTAAGCATCCCAGCTGCAGCTTGTTACAGCTGCACCAGTTATTCAACCTCCCATCTATAAGCAGATTCATCTCAAATAAGGCTCACTATCATTGTATGATCTGCAAATTTCAGAACTTTACCCTTGGGTTCCCTTGAGGTGCACTCATTTTTATAGAGAAAGAGAAATGCAACAGAGAGAGCACACAGCCCCAGGGGCACCCGTGCTAATTGCTGGTTATTAGATGTAATTTTCCCTAGCGTCACCTGTTGCTTCCTATCTCTCAAAAGGTGATTATATACCTACAAGTATGGATAGGCAGATTGAGCTGGATCTGTTTAGTTTAGAATGAGGAATTTCTGGAATGATAGTATGGGACACTGAGCTGAAGTCCACAAAAAGGACCTACTGTACTTTTCAGTGTATAAGATGCACCTTTTTCGTCCCTAAAAGAGGCTATTAATTAGGGTGAATGTTATACAGTGATACCTTGTCTTACAAACTTAATTGGTTCTGGGACAAAGTTCTTAAGGTGAAAAGTTTGTAAGATGAAACAATGTTTCCCATAGGAATCAATGGAAAAGCGATTAATGCGTGCAAGCCCAAAATTCACCCCTTTTGCCAGCCGAAGCGCCCGTTCTTGCGCTGCTGGGATTTCCCCAAGGCTCCCCTCCATGGGAAACCCCACCTCCGGACTTCTGTTGCCAGTGAAGTGCTCGTTTTTGCGATGCTGAGATTCCCCTGCTGGGATTCCCCTGCAGGATCACAAGAGCACGGAAGTCCGGAGGTGGTGTTTCACATGGAGGGGAGCCTCAGGGGAATCCCAGCAGTGCAAAAACGGGTGCTTCACTGGCAACGGAAGTCGGCGCTTCACTGGCGGTGGTGGGTTTGTAAGGTGAAAATGGTTTGTAAGAAGAGGCAAAAAAATCTTAAACCCTGGGTTTGTATCTCGAAAAGTTTCTATGATGAGGCATTTGTAAGATGAGGTATCACTGTACTCTGAATGTAGCTTTATTCTCTCTCTCTCCCAGCCCTAACTAGGTGCTAACGATCTTCCCAGCTCTTACCTTGCAGGCTCTTTCACTGTCTCTCTCTGTGAAGAATGTTTTCCTAGCCCTAAGTCTTTGCAAGTTTTTTTTCATTACTCTAACTTGCTCTGAGTATGTTTCTTTCCAGCCCTAACCAGGTGCTAACAATGTTCCCAGCTTTTACCAGCTTGAAAGCTCTTTCATTGTTACTCTCTGCCAAGAATGTATTCCAAAGCCTATCTTTGTAGAGTTTTTTTCATTGCTTTACTTGCTCCAGATGTTTCTTTCCAATCCTAATCACATGCTATTAATGTAACCAAGCTCTTTCATTGTTACTGTCTGCAAAGAAGAATGTTTTACAAGCTCTAAGTCTTTGCAGGGTTTTTTCCATTGCTCTACTTGCTCAGACTGTTTCTTTCCAGATGTTCCCAGCTCTTATTGGCTTGCAAGCGCCTTCATTATTAGTCTCTCAGAATAATTTTTAAGCCCTTAACCAGCGGATAAAATAATGTGCTGAAGCTGACCAGACTAAGGATGCTAGCCAGATGAATACCTGGTAAGCAGATTCTTTTCTCTATCTGTCTGGAGGACAGAAGGAAAAGGGGGGACATGATCAAAACATTTAAATATGTTAAAGGGTTAAATAAGGTTCAGGAGGGAAGTGTTTTTAATAGGAAAGTGAACACAAGAACAAGGGGACACAATCTGAAGTTAGTTGGGGGAAAGATCAAAAGCAACATGAGAAAATATGATTTGACTGAAAGAGTAGTAGAGCCTTGGAACAAACCTCCAGCAGACCTGGTTGGTAAATCCACAGTAACTGAATTTAAACATGCCTGGGATAAACATATATCCATCCTAAGATAAAATACAAAAAATAATATAAGGGCAGACTAGGTGGATCATGAGGTCTTTTTCTGCCATCAGTCTTCTATGTTTCTAAGTTTTCATTCCCCAAAACTAAGGTGCATCTTATACTCTGAAAAATATGATATGCATAGGTCCCCGGAGATTCAAGATATTGCAAGATGTAATGCAATGTTATATTGACTGCTTCATCTGCCAATTTATTTGCTCAGTAAGCAAACTGCAAGGGATCTAACAGCAGATCCATGATGAATTTCAGGCGGGCCAGCACTAACCTCTCAAAGGTCTTCATCACTACAGATGTCAGAGCAACTGGCTTGTAGCCATTCAGATCCCTGATGGACTTCTTAGGACTCAGGATGATGGTAGAACATTTAAAGCAAGGAGGGACATAACACATCTCCAGTGTTTTATTAAAAATCTGGGAGAAGACGGGGCCAAGTGTTGAAAGAATTGTTAAAACAATGAAGCTTTCAACCTAAATGCATAGAATGGCCAAATATCCCTTAACTATAGAATTTACGAATTATGATTTTCCAGCCTCTGCTTAAATATCTCAGAAAACCTATCATTTTCCAAAACAGACTGCAACATTATCACAACTGTTAAAATAAATAATTTCCCTGGAATTTTAGATTCTTCGTTCTTATCTCTCTTTGAATAATAAAGAAGTTTGCTCCACTTCCTGCATGATAGCTCTTCATTGCGAGAACGGAGATTATGGCTTCTCTGCATTAAGTTGTTTCTTAACTTTGATAACTTTAAGATGCATGGACTTCAACTACCAGCATTTCCCAGACAGCCATGTTATCAGAAAATTCTGAGAACTGAAGTCCATGCATCTTAAAAGTTGCCAGAGTTGAGAAAAACTATTCTACATGAATGCGCGGCTGCTGATTAATCCCCGCCCCGGATTTGTGGCAGGGCCAGGGAGACACAGCTCCCAGCGTAGCCGCCATGTTGGAAGGCCGGGATCTCGCGAGATTTCTCGAGATCCCGGACATTTTGGGTCATTGGCCCAGGCCGATGATGTTGTCGGGGGGCGGAGCCTGCCAGCCCTATAAAAGAGACTGTGCAGGCTTGGGGCCTCCTTTTCACCCCGACGACGAGCAGGTGAACACCCGTCCGCACTCCCTATCTTTCAGTGTGCTACCGTGGGTCGCCCTTAGGGGGCCGAATAGGAATTTTTGGCGGTCTCGGTACTTTCTGCGACCGTTTTTTTGCCTATTCCACACTGTGGTGATGGATGGTTAGGGGGTGCTTCGCTCCATGATTAGTTTAATTGGCTTACCTTTGGTCATTTGGGTTGGCAGGTTAGGGGCGGAAATTGGGTGGTGTTTAGCAACTGCGTGTTCTCCGTTGGGCATCTTTGGGGATGATTGGCAGACTCTCTCCAAGGGCTCATGGTACCTTTAGTTCGATCTGAGCAATTGGGGGGAACCTGCCCTTGGGTCTCGCCCATTTCTATCCCTTGCAGGGGGTTAGACGGCGAGACCTCCCACATGCAGGTGCATGGCTGGGATCCAGGTGAGGGCGTGGCCCTTCACCTGGATCAGCATGGAGCTATGCCCATAAGTTGCCCCAGACGTTTTTCTGATGTCATTTTCCACTCCGGAAGTAATTGTTTGACCCTGCGGGTCCTTGTTAGGTTTAATTAAATTTATGCTAATTTAATTAATAAATTATGCTAATTTAATTAAATCCAGCTCTGTGTCCATGTCGTTACTCCGCCTCTGCTGCAAATAGCTCCATCTGTTTCAAGTTTTCTTCAAAAGACAAGTGTCTCTTCTACTTGGTATATTTAAATATTGTATCTTCCTATTCATGAATAGATGCCAAAATGTGAAACAGGAAGTCCCAAGTTGGAGGTCATCCCTGAAAAAAAAAAATCTACTGGTACCTAAATCCTCTTTTTACTATACCTCTCTGTTCCTTTCTTTCAAATAACTTCACTTCTGCCACATCCAAATTTAGCTTCAGGCCCTGCCTTTTGTTTTTAAATTTCTCATCTCTCAACCCTGATTTTCTCAATCAAGCCACCCACTCCTTCAAATATTTGTTTTGCAATTCAATATCCATTCAGTATTGTTCGACCAAACCACCTCATGGTACTTCTTTCATATTGGCCACTCATTTTTGTATTCAATCCATATTTCTTCAACAGTGTGACTATATTTTATGTGTATGTTTTTGGTTAGATTTTGTTCCATTTTAGTTTTTTTAATTGTAGCTTTAAGAAGAAAAAGTCTTCCATTTTTACTTATGGCCATCTTAAGTTTTAGAAAAGAACAAGCCTATCTTTCCCCCCTGTTCCTCTACCCTTGAATTCTATTTTATTTTATTTTATACAAATATAGCATCGTATTGTAGTATGTTTTAACATAATATAAGTATAAAGTAGAGATAGAAAAGGTAAAAAAGACATTAGGACATTCTCCTCCATGCTTTTTCATTATTATTCTAATTATTTATTATTATTATTTATTAGATTTGTATGCCGCCCCTCTCCAAAGACTCGGGGCAGCTCACAACAGTAATAAAAACAATATAGTAGTGGAACAAATCTAATATTAATGCATCCTCAGCACCCCTGAATCCTACCCCTAAATGAAGAGAGTAAATCTCTTTAGAGATTAGAGACTAGAATCTCTTTAAATCTCTAATATTGCTTTCCCTGATCATAAATATTCTTCGCTTTACATTCTTCTGTTGTGTTGCGAAGAATTCAAAGATAGATGAAGATCATTGCAAGAGTGGGAAAAAAGCCAAAGGCCTTATTTTATTAGTGGAAAAATAAATAAATAATAATAATAATAATAATAACAATAATAATAATAATAATAATAATAATAATAATAATTTATTAGATTTGTATGCCGCCCATCTCCGAGGACTTGGAGCGGCTCACAGCAACAATAAAATACAATAGAATACAAATCCAATATAAATTATATTAAAAACCCGTATTGTTAAAAACTAGCAATTCTAAAACAATCATACCAATCTCAAGTGTTTAAGTCAGAAAAGGTGAAGGGGGGGGGAATCAATCCCCCTCATGCTTGGCGGCATAGATGGGTCTTCAACATCTTGCGGAAGGCAAGGAGGGTGGGGGCAATTCGAATCTCCGGGGGGAGTTGATTCCAGAGGGCCGGGGCCGCCACAGAGAAGGCCCCGCCAGAAGACATTGTTTAGTTGAAGGCCAACTCTGTGGGACCTAATTGGCTGCTGGGATTCATACAGCAGAAGGCGGTCCTGTAGGCCAAGAAGCCAAAAGAAGCAAAATAATCAACTTATCCTAACTTATTCTATACTTATTTCACACAGCACCCTTTTATAATTCTCTGTTCTCTATGACCTAATCCAGCTAATACACGTGCACAGTTCTACATGATGCTGTAACTCATAAACATGCCAACATATCTTAGATAACGCTGCAGGTATAATAATAGGAGTTTACAGGAAACCTGTGAGAAAGCTAGGCAAAAGAATGCACCTAATGGTACCAGCTAGCACGCTCAACCCTTTGAAGATATCACCGTTCCTGAGAACATGGACTTTCCCTGAACTTTCCCAAGCCTACCCAGAAATCTTTAAGTGCAAAGCCTGAGCAAAACACATGCTAGCCTAATGTGAACCAAGCACCCATGTGCGGTTTCAGACGATATCTGGGGCGTGCCCATCAATATGACCTTTGACCTATACAAGGAGTCCTACATTCTTCCATTTTACGTTGCTTGTTGTGGGTCTACAACTGTTAATTATGAATGATATCTAGTGCTATTTTTGAATACTGTTAATAGCCGAACCTCCTGATCACTAAAGCTCATCAAGATGTTCCCCCATGTTTTTATTTCTATGATTTCCTCTCCTTGTGACTTTATGTTTACAAGCTTTGGGGCCATGCTCTGATTTTCTCAGGCGGCTCCCACAACAACACAAGAGCACACAACAGATTTAAACTTAATATTAACCGCTCCAAACTTGACTGTAAAAAATATGACTTCAGTAACCGAGTTGTCAAAACGTGGAACTCATTACCGGACTCCATAGTGTCATCCCCAAACCCCCAACACTTTACCCTTAGATTATCTATGGTTGACCTATCCAGATTCCTAAGAGGTCAGTAAGGGGCGAGTACAAGTGCACTAGAGTGCCTTCCGTCCCCTGTCCTATTGCTTTCCTATATCTCCTATACCTTTCTTCTATTCCTATATCTCTTCTTCTATTCTTTCATTGATATGTTCTATTACTATATCTTCTTTTCTATTATTTCTTAGATATATTTTACTATGAGTATCTCCTCTATAACCTTCATCATGTATTTTACTATGTGTATATAGATATATACCCACTAAAACCCTCATTGTGTATTGGACTGAATGAATGAATGAATGAATGAATGAATGAATGAATGAATAAATAAATAAATAATATTTCAAACTACAGATGGGAAAGAGGAACTTCACTTTAATAGTGTATCTTTCCTTCCAGCAATCAACCATCAACTCTCCCTTTGCTAATACCACTCCAGCTGCCAAGTTAGTGTGTAAATGAAGAGGCACATTGCATATTACAGCATGACCTTCCATTTTGCATCCTAGTTCATTGCATTCAATCATTGGGAAATTAAACAGTTTGAATTGTTTCTGTTCTTGAACACTCCTTGCTTTTATACAATTTCGAGCAAATCAAGATCTGCAAACATTCCTAAGGGACAGATATAAATCTAATTGCTGGGGACAACTGATTTTGGCCTGCAGTCCCATTTTTGGGTGCTTTAAAGTTCTCCAAGACCGTATTGTGAATTACAGTAGTCCCTCGCTATATCACGCTTCACCCACCATGGCTTCACTTCATCGCGGGTTTTGAAGTCAGCGTTGGCACAGATACAGGACAAGCCAACCAGCTCGCGGCTGGGCGAATGATGAGCGGGGCGGGGACTGAGCTCCGGCGGAGGCCCGTCCCCTCGTTCAACCCGCCTCGCCAGTGCCGAGAAGGCAGTCTTTGGAGGCGCGCTTAGTGGTTGGCGGCGGCGGCGGTGTGCTTGGGGTTGTAGAAAGAGCTGGGAAGGAAGAGAAATTCCCCATCGCAGATTTCACCTATCCCGGCCAGGTCTGGAACGTAACACCAGCGATAGGTGAGGGACTACTGTACATCATTAGGAGTTTGTCAGTTTTCTTGCTTGTTTTAATGCGCCTATTAATCTTAGAACAGTCACTTTAAAAAAGCATTTTAAAAGGTGGAAA
This sequence comes from Erythrolamprus reginae, assembly GCF_031021105.1. NCBI lineage: Eukaryota > Metazoa > Chordata > Lepidosauria > Squamata > Dipsadidae > Erythrolamprus > Erythrolamprus reginae. The sequence continues at coordinate 65,635,387 of NC_091955.1, forward strand.
AATGCAGCCCTGTCCCCATTACTAACACACATCACATGCCTTATGTGATTATTGGTGTCAGCCCTTCAAGGTAGACCAGGTTCAGGAAACAGACTGCACAAGGAGTACTGGAACTATTTTTTGTACAGTATAACAACATAATATCATAAGTCAATTTCCCTACATCTGGGTCAGTGGTAGGTTGCTTCTAGTTCAGCGAACCAGTAGCGGTGGCAGGAGGCTCCGCCCACCCACCCAGGATGCTTCTGCACATGTGCAGCAGCTTTGTGTGTGCGCACAAACCAGTAGCGACGGGATATATGACCCACTACTGACCTGGATATACCGCCTCTTATACAAAGCCAAATCAAAGCGAAGTTACCTGAGATTCTTTTCATTCCTTCTTCCTTTCTCAGAGATAAATTGATGCCTACATAATTATTGCAGTCTTTCTTCAGGTTTATCTCCAGAGTCCTCCACGACATCTCCCTTGTTGGACTCAGTCTCCCCTCTCACCAACAAAGATAATACAGTGGTGCCTCATCTTACGAACGCCTCTTCTAACGAACTTTTCAAGATACAAACCCGGTGTTTAAGATTTTTTTGCCTCTTCTTCCGAACTATTTTCACCTTACGAACCCAAGCCGCCGCTGCTGGGATGAAGGGGTTTCTTTCCCCCCCCTTTTTTGAAGAAAGAAAAGGGAGGGGCTGCTTGGAGTAGGAAACATTTTGCAGAGAACAACGTGCTTGCAAAGGCACTGAAAGGGTGTCTTTTGAAGAAAGAAAAGGGAGGGGCTGCTTGGAGTAGGAAACATTTTGCAGAGAACAACGTGCTTGCAAAGGCACTGAAAGGGTGTCTTTTGAAGAAAGAAAAGGGAGGGGCTGCTTGGAGTAGGAAACATTTTGCAGAGAACAACGTGCTTGCAGAGGTACTGAAAGGGTGTCTTTTGAAAAAAGAAAAGGGAGGGGCGCTCCCCTTGCCTTTCTTCCTTCCCACTCACCCTTTAGCCTAGCCTTGCTTCTTCCACCCGCCCCCTTTAGCTGCTCCTCCCTGCCCTCTGTTCGCCTCCCTTCTAAAGTTTGGGATTTTCCTGAAGGATTTGCACCATTATTTGCTTTTACATTGATTCCTATGGGAAACATTGTTTCATCTTACGAACTTTTCATCTTACGAACCTCCTCCTGGAACCAATTAAGTTCGTATCATGAGGTACCACTGTACTGGCAAGTTACTATGGGAACCAACTACAGACTCACTTCCCTCACCCTTAGTTGTCAGTTCCTCAGAGATATAAACGGCATGTACCCTCCAAATAAGCAGTCACAGATCATGAGAGGCATGATTGTGGAGAGAAATACTGTTCGCAAATGAAGTTAAATATCTGCCCCAAGATAATGTTGCAGGATCCAATCTGGGGCGGTTACCAGGATCAGAAGTTTAGTCTTCCAAGATTCCAGTCTCGTGCTGGAGCACTTGTGGTCCCAGTGATTGACCCATATTGGATCAGTTGGACAAAATGTCACAGAAATCTAAAGACGGCTTTATGACAAGGCAAGGAGAGACAATCTTAAAAGTCTAATTCGGTTGGTTGAGGTGATATGAGTGATATAGTAGTACCTCTAGATACGAGCTGCTCCACATGCAAGTATTCCAAGTTACGAGCCGAGACGCGAGCAAAAATTCTGTTCGACACCCGAGCTCAAATTCGGGATACGAGCCGAGCTTCCACTAGGTGGCGCAAGAATCTCCTTGCTTCCAGTTATCTCGGCGTGAAAAACAAAGTCTAAAGGCATTCGTTCGAGATGCGAGTTGATCGACTTACGAGCTCGGGTCTGGAACGAATTACACTCGTATGTCGAGGTACCACTGTATTATCTTCGAGACTGCCTTCTGCTGCGTGAATCCCAGTGTCCAGTCAGATCCCACAGAGTTGGTCTCCTTAGGGTCCCATTAGCCAGACAATGCCGGCTGGCAGGACCTAGGGGAAGAGCCTTCTCTGTTGGAGCCCCGGCCCTCTGGAATCAACTCCCCCCCATAGATTCGCATCTGCTCCCACCCTCCTTTCCTTCCGTAAGAATTTGAAAACACATTTATGTCGCCAAGCCTGGGGTCATTAGACCCCAGCCTCTGCCCAATGAATATATTTGGCATAATATATTTGTGTGATTCTTTGATTTTAAATGTTTAGGGTTTTTTTAAAGGAAATTTTTAAAAGTCATTACTCTATTAATTGGCCTAGAATGTTTTATTGTTGTATTTTTCCCTAAAATGTTGTAAGCCGCCCCGAGGAGCGGCATATAAGTCCAATAAATAAATAAATGAATAAATAAACGAGGAAGGTCCAAATGCTAACATACAGTAGAAGAATTGGGGGGGGAAAGCTAAGAGCTTTTTGGAAACACCAGGATAGGATCATAGAACAAAAATGCAGCATACATTAAGGAAAGCTGTATATCATTAAAGTAGACATACATGGTTCTTATTCCTTGAGGGCCCCATAGATTAGGACAAGTATTTTAGGAGTAAGTGAAATAAAATGTTTAGGGAATAATAACGTATATACACTCATAACAAAAATAAAGCATTATGCTTTATACATGGGTTATTTTGGTATCAGAGCTTCATATTTACACCTGCTAAGTGGCAGGATAACTGATTTTGCAGCTTATTCGTTTATAGCAGTGTTTTTCCTTTATTGTTACACGTTATTATTATTCTCTTTCTTAAATGCTGTATTGTTGTTTTGTCTATTTTCTCTTTTTAATGTATATAATTAATAAAGTATTTTTCAAAAAAAAAAGAAAGAAATAAAATGTTTAGGAATGGGACATTTCCAACCAGGTGAATTCAAAATTTTCTATTTCAGAAATGAAACTCAGAGAAAGAATTGAGTAGGAATTTTGGTTCTAAAATTACTGTTTCATAGCTGATTCCTGGTGACATGGCGACAATTGTATCTGAGGTTGGAATCTGATGTCAAATAATGTTCTATGTGAAGCATTTGTAATAAAGATGACCAAATATCTTGAGTTGCAATATTCAAATATAATTAAATAATCAAAAATAAAACCATACATCTTTAATTACATTTAATTTTTTTATGGATTCATCAAATAGGCTTAAGATAATGTGGAGTATTAAGACAAATCACTTTATTAAACCAACTCCTTTTATTTTATTTTATTTTAATTTAGGGGCTACATAATGTATAATATGTTATTAGATTTTTCTTCTCCCTTATGTTAAGCTTTAAATAAACATTTGGTTATTTATTTTTTGCCCACTTTTTTTAGAAACATAAATCTAACATCTGTTAGTTTTGACACATTTGCAGAACGTAAAATATTGCGGTGGTTTAGAAGCAATGTTGGATAAAAATAAATATGGAAGATTATTATCAAATTGAGATGTACTTATTCAGAAAAAGATGACTTCAATAATAAATTATTGTAAATCATGTAGCACACAATGCACTGACAGGGTCATCTGTATTGGCTACATAAAATATTTGCACTACAGTCCATGTCAACTTAACAAAACAGAACACCTTGAACTTGCCCTTGCAAAGTCAACGAACTGGTTATAACCCACAAAAATTTGGGTAACCAAGCTTCAAAAATATCTTACAATGGTTGCTGATTCACTGATTAACCAACTAATCAACTGATTAACCAACTGCATTGGTTGCCGATCAGTTTCCGGTCACAATTCAAAGTGTTGGTTATGACCTATAAAGCCCTTCATGGCACCGGACCAGATTATCTCAGGGACCACCTTCTGCTGCATGAATCCCAGCAACCAGTTAGGTCCCACAGAGTTGGCCTTCTGCGAGTCCCGTCAACTAAACAATGTCATTTGGCGGGACCCAGGGGAAGAGCCTTCTCTGTGGCTGCCCCAGCCCTTTGGAACCAACTCCCTCCAGAGATTAGAATTGCCCCCACCCTCCTTGCCTTTCGTAAGCTTCTTAAAACCCACCTCTGCCATCAGGCATGGGGGAACTGAGCTATTCTTTCCCCCTAGGCCTTACAATTTATGCATGGTATGGTTGTATATATGTTTGGTTTTATAATAAGAGTTTTTTTAGTTGTTTAGTATTGGATTGTTACATGCTGTTTTTTATCACTGTTGTTAGCCGCCCCGAGTCTGCGGAGAGGGGCGGCATACAAATCCAATAAATAAATAAATAAATAATAAACTAGATACCCTGAATTCTATAGGGACATCCATTGTTACAGCACTGTAAATTAGGAAGCGATTAAATTCAGGAAAAGGAAACTTTTCCTTACAGTTAATAGATCAGGAAATGTCCGCTATGTTGCCCAGAGAGTTATGTTTTTATTGCGCAGATACTCTGATTTTTATTATTGTGGTTTACATCTCTCAGCAAAACATTTTGAGGTTATCAGTACAATTCAATGTTTATTCAATTCAATGAGATGATTAGTGATTAAGTGTGATGCAATTTCAAAGAAAATAAGCAAATGAAGTTTATATACTGCTCAAAATAAATAAATAAAGGGAACACTCAAATAACACACCCTAGATGTGAATGAATGAAATATTCTCATTGAATACTTCGTTCCGTACAAAGTTGAATGTGCACAACAACATGTGAAATTGATTGTCAATCAGTGTCGCTTCCTAGGTGGACAGTTTGATTTCACAGAAGTTTGATTTATTTGGAGTTATATTTTGTTGTTTAAGTGTTCCCTTTATTTTTTTTTGAGCAGTGTAGATCAAGAAAAGCATCTCAGATATTATGTATTTGATCTACTCTTAAATTCTTCCCTTTAGGACCTGAAGCAGACAGCAGCAAAACTAAAAAGAGAACACCAGATTGTAGATATATAGCTGAATATAGACCTTTTTCTCAAAATAAAACAAATTTCTCCCCAAATAACCATTTGTTTTGCCACACCTCAAGTTGACCAGATAGTTTCAGCATTATATCATTTCTATTAAATCACTGAATCCTTAATATATCTTTTGATTTCTTGCCAGAACTGATTAATTATGTTCATGTATTAATACCGCCTAGCCAAGGCACAAAAGACATCATTTTGACAGCACAATTTTTATTCAACACTTCAGTGCATCTGTTTAAGATCAGAGAAAGAATATTCTTTTTTTCTTAAGAAGTATTACCCATTTATACAGGAAATCCTCAATTTACAACCAAATTGAGCCCCAAATTTCTGTTGCAGAGCAAAACATTTGTTAAGAAAATTGCGTCTCATTTTACAACCTTTCTTGTCATGTTTGTCCAGTGAATCATTGCATTGTGTTAAATCATCATTGTTAAGGAAATCTGGCTTCCCCATTGACTTTGGTTGTTAGAAGGTCGCAAAAGCCAATTACGTGACCCTTGGACACTGCAATCGTCATAAATATGAGTCAGCTGCCAAACACCCAAATTTTGATCACATGACCACGGAGATGTTGCAAAGGGACATGGGTGAAAAATGGTCATAATTCGCTTTTTCAATGTCATCATAACTTTGAATTGTCACTGAATGAATTGCTATAAGCCAAGGACAATCTGTAGTCTACAGTGAACCCTCGATCATCGCGAGGGTTCCGTTCCAGGACCCCACGCGATGATCGATTTTTAGCGAAGTAGCGGTGCGGAAGTAAAAACACCATCTGCGCGTGCGCAGATGGTGTTTTTGCTTCCACTGCCGCCCGCCCTTCGCCCGCCCACCCCGTTGCTCGCGCCCGCCCACCCCGTTGCTCACGCTGTTGCTGGGGCCGCTTCCCAGCTGGGGAGCCGAGCTAGGGAGTCCCCACCGCGCGCGCGTTGCTGGGGAAAGCGCGCGCGCTTGGGGACATCGCAGCTCCGCTCCCCAGCTGGGAAGCGGAGCTAGGGAGTCCCCAAGCGCGCGCGCTTTCCCCAGCAACGCGCACGCGGTGGGGACTCCCTAGCTCGGCTCCCCAGCTGGGGAGCGGAGCTGCGATGTCCCCAAGCGCGCGCGCTTTCCCCAGCAACGCGCGCGCGGTGGGGACTCCCTAGCTCGGCTCCCCAGCTGGGGAGCGGAGCTGCGATGTCCCCAAGCGCGCGCGCTTTCCCCAGCAACGCGCGCGCGCGGTGGGGACTCCCTAGCTAGGCTCCCCAGCTGGGAAGCGGCCCCAGCAACAGCGTGGGCGGGCGGGCGGTGCCCGCACGCTTGGGGACATCGCAGCTCCGCTCTCCAGCTGGGGAGCCGAGCTAGGGAGTCCCCACCGCGCGCGCGTTGCTGGGGAAAGCGCGCGCGCTTGGGGACTCCCTAGCTCCGCTTCCCAGCTGGGGAGCGGAGCTGCGATGTCCCCAAGCGCGCGCGCTTTCCCCAGCAACGCGCGCGCGGTGGGGACTCCCTAGCTCGGCTCCCCAGCTGGGGAGCGGAGCTGCGATGTCCCCAAGCGCGCGGGCACCGCCCGCCCGCCCACGCTGTTGCTGGGGCCGCTTCCCAGCTGGGGAGCCGAGCTGGGGTGTCCCCGCGTGTGCCGCCCGCCCGCCCACGCCGTTGCTCGCGCCGCCGCTGGGGTCTTACGGGGGCAAGAGGGGGAAGACCCAGGGAAGCCTCTGCCCGGCGGGGAAACTCCACCATCTACGCATGCGTGGAAGGGCACGCATGCGCAGATGGTGGAGTTTACTTCCGGGTTGAAAACTCGCGAAATAGCCCTTTCGCGATCCTTGAGGACGCGAAACTCGAGGGTTCACTGTACTACATAACAAAACAACAGGTTCTTAGGACAACTAGTCTTCGGAGAGGGGCGGCATACAAATCTAAGTAATAAATAATAAATAAATAAACTGAAAATCAGGTTCCCTATTATTATTATTATTATTATTATTATTATTATTATTATTATTATTTAGATTTTTATGCCACCCTTCTCCTTAGACTCAGGGCGGCTTACAACATGTTAGCAATAGCACTTGTTAACAGAGCCAGCATATTGCCCCCACAATCCGGGTCCTCATTTTACCCATCTCGGAAGGATGGAAGGCTGAGTCAACCATGAGCCGGTGATGAGATTTGAACCGCTGACCTTCAGATCTACAAGTCAGCTTCAGTGGCCTGCAGTACAACAGTCTACCTGCTGCGCCACCCTGGCTCACAGTGGTACCTCTACTTAAGAACTTAATTTATTCTGTGACCAGGTTCTTAAGTAGAAAAGTTTGTAAGTAGAAGCAATTTTTCCCATAGGAATCAATGTAAAAGCAAATAATGCGTGCAAACACCTTAGGAAAGAAATAAAAGCTTGGGATTAGGGTGGGAGGAGGAGGAGGAGGAAGAGGAGGAGGACAGTCACTGCCGAAGGAAGAAGATAAGGTGAGGGGAATCAAAAAAATCCAAAACTTTAAGTCTTAAAAAAAGAAGAAGAGGGACTCTGAGGAGGAGCACGTGCCTCCCATACACCCGGCGCGAGGTTGCCTCCCATATACTGCGCCAGAGAGAGAAACCCAGGCGGGCAAGAGGGGGGAACCTCCCGCTCATTTGACTGAAAGGCAGCGGCTGCTGCTGCTGCTACCTGCTTCCTCTTCCTTCCCATGCTGAAGTGTTGTAATCATAGGTTTTTAGGCACTGAACTTTGGGATGGAATATTGCTGAAGGGTGATGTTTTAGCCTCATGGGTGCTGTATAAACCTTATTCTTCCTCTATTGAAAGGAAGCAAAGTCCAGGCTGAGTAAGCAAGCTGCAGAATCCATGACCACGTGGAAAATAATTAACTTGATATACAACATGAAGAAAACCTATAGCTAACTTCCATATAAGGAAATATATGCCTTACTCTCATTCCTTTGGTAATCACCAGTAAACACACAATCCAGGGAAAGACAAAGAATGGAGCTTCCGTTAATTATCTATAGGGAAGTCACGAGGAGGTTGCCTTATACAGCACATGACTGAATGGCAGTTGGGGGATGGCTTAATGTACGTGGCGTTCGCAGATTGGATATTCTGTACCACATGTCAGGAAAAGTGAAATACAATAAAAGGAGAGATCTCAATACAATAGAGTTCGTCTCATTGAGAAAATTATCTCCGTTGCTTCATTTTGATGTGGCAATTATGGCATCCTGTGCCTCCCTAGAGGTTGATCCACTGGGGGATGGCACTTTGCCTTCACTGAAGGGCTCCCCCCTTCTCTCGCTCGCTTGCTTTGTAGCTGGCACCTTTCCTTTCCTGTGGTGACTCCTCGGTTTGGCTGAAGCCGAGTTGATTCAGCCGGGGCGAAGCACCCCCTTTTGCCTTTCTGCACCCAGACACTTCAGGAGGCAACCTCACACTGGGTGTGTGGGAGGCAGCATGAGGGAATCACCACAGCGAAGTGGTGCCCAGAGAAAGGCAAATGCTCCATTCGCTCTGGGCTGCCCAGAGCGAAGGGAGCGTTTCTTTTCTCTGGGCACTGGCAGAGGTTTATTCCTCTCCAAGCACCCAGAGAAAAGAAAATGCTTTGTTCACTCTGGACTGCCAAAGCCTCCTTAAGCGCCACTGAAAGGTGCCTCTGGCAGCCCAGAAAAGCGAATGCTGGCTGGGGAATTCTGGGAGTTGAAGTCCAGATATCTTCAAGTTGTCAAGGTTGGGAAGCACTGCCATAGGCTATTTCAGGAACTGGGTTAAGCCGATTGTGTGGACTCGTCCAGGAGAAAGAAAGAAGCGGGAGTGACAAGGGAAAGAAAGATCCTCCTGGCATCGGTCAGGCGGAGCGAGGCTTATTTACGGCTCCTTGACACTTCTCCCTTCTTGTTGACAAAAAACCATGTGCTTTCTAGCGAGGGGAGAGGGGAGGGGGATCCCACACCCGGCAGCCACCGGCGAGGAGCTGGAAAGGACGAGGGGAGAGAAAAAGCAGGGTACCAGCAGTCAGGCGGGTGTCTTGAGGGGGCACTCCCATCTGGAAGGAAGGGAAGAAAGGCAAGGGCGAGCTAGGAAGGAAGGAAAGAAGGAAGGAAGGAAGGAAGGAAGGAAGGAAGGAAGGAAGGGTAAAAGGGGCGAGCAAGAGAGGAATGGGTGAATGAATGGACGGAGGGTGTTGTGATTCCGTCTGAGGCTCCTCAGGGAATGGCTGAACCTCTGCCGGCTCCATGCTCAGAGAGGGAGGATGAGGAACAGGAGGAGGAGGAGGAGGCCCAGCAGACGGGGAGGAGGAATATCAGGCCGAGGGAGAGGGAGAACAGCCTGAGTCCCCCGGGGTGGAGCTCTCCCCAGCAAGCAGCCTGGAGTCCTTGGATGAAAATGCACAAGCCATCATCGATCTCAGGCAGAGAAGAGCAGCACAACGAAGGGGACAATTAGCCAGGTATTTCCAGCCCTAAATAGGCAACAGCTGGGTTTGGGTGTGGTTCTCCCCAGAAAGGCTGAAAAGGCAGACCCACCCTTCCTGTATTGTGGAGTATTATCTTTGGGAGTCCTGGGACCTGGCTGTGATCTTTGGCGTTTCTGACTCTGGCTTGTGGCCCTGAAGGCTGAAACCTTGGGGGGAAAGGCGTGGGTCTTATTCTCTACAGTGGTGTGTGTGCCAGCAAGAAGTCTGCTGTATTGTCCGGCCGTCATGACTCTGCTGTGAAGCCTCATAGCCTGCCTGTTGGGAAGAACAGGTTTTCCTCTGTGTTTATTTTTCAAACTATAAAGTGCTTTTGCTTTTACCAGCGTGTCTGGCTGCTTTTTCCAGTTGGTGTTGAAGTCTGGGGGCACCCAGACAGAACAGAGGGTGGGAAGGAAGGAAAGAGGGAAGGGACAGGAACAGAGGAAGGAAGGAAGGAAACTTATGAAAGGGCAGAGTAAGAGAGGAAGGGAGGGAGGGAAGAAGGTAGGAAGGAGAAAGAAAAGAAGAAATAGAGGAAGGGAAGGTAAAAGAGAGAAAGAAAAAGAGCAAGAAAGAAAGCAAGAAAGAGAATGAAAGAGAAATAAAAAGAGAGAGGGGGAATGAAAGAATGGAAGGAGGAAAGGAACGAGAGAAAGCAAGAGAAAGAAAAAAAGCAAGAGAAAGAAAAAAAGAATGAAAGAGCAAGAGAGAAAGAGAGAAAGAAAGAAAAAGAAAGGAAAGAAAGAAAGAAGGAAAGAAAGAAAGAAGGAAAGAAAGAGAAAAGAAAGAAAGAGAATGAAAGAGAAATAAAAAGAGAGAGGGGGAATGAAAGAAATGGAAGGAGGGAAGGAAGGAGAGAAAGAAAGAGAAAGAAAGAAAGAGAAAGAAAAAAAGAATGAAAGAGCAAGAGAGAAAGAGAGAAAGAAAGAAAAGAAAGAAAGAAAAAAGAAAAGAAAGAAAGAAGGAAAGAAAGAGAAAAGAAAGAGAAAAGAAAGAAGAGAATGAATGAGAAATAAAAATAGAGAGGGGGAATGAAAGAAATGGAAGGAGGGAAGGAAGGAGAGGCTCACTGAGCGGATGCATGAAAAGAGGGACCTTGCCTCCCACTCGCGCCTCGCCCTTCTCACCCGGCCGGCCGCGCACACTTACCTGCTCCCAGCGCCAGCAGCAGGAAGGCGAGCGAGTAAGCTAGCGCCCGCCCAAAAAAAGCCATTGGCTCCGGGCGGCGGGCGGTGTTCACGGCCCCCCCCCCCCCGAATCCCCGGCCCAGCACCTCCGGAGGCCGAAAGGCGTTGCTCTCTTGCCCTCACAATCCTTGGGGGCACACAAGGCCGGCGGAGAAGCCGGCCAGGCTCAGTCCTCTCCCGGCTTCCCCAGCAGCGCGGCTTGGCTTCCAGAGGGCCAAGTCACCCCCGCGCTTTCTTCCGCGGCTGCGATCGGGGCTCCCTGCCTGTCTGCCGGCCTCCCTGCCTTCTTTCCTCGCGGGGGTGGGAAGAAGGTGCGGGCCGCGGTCAGAGAAGCTCCGCAGAGGCGAAGTTTGGCGAGGTGTCTCTGGTTCTTTTGCTTTCCTTGGTGCGCTTTTCCCCATCGCAATCTGGGTTGGGGAGTTTTTGGCGGGCGCCGCCCCCCCCCCATTTTCCAATTTGGCCGGGCCCGGTACGCCACTCCCAGTAGTACCACCCTATCGGCGGCCCTGGAGGTACCATTGTATAGTACAAGGCTATATATCTGAAAGCTTATGGGAAGGGGAAATTACTCAGAACCCCACTCATTCCATATTGTCTGCAATTGGAGAAGCCCATTTTAGCAACTTGCTAGCAATATCAGTCGGTAGGGGTTTGCATGGCAAGCCGTACAATACCTGCTAAATTGGTGCAGTAATTAAAGTGTTGCCTAGAAACCAATTCTAGTCCTGTGTTAGTTATGAAAGCCTTCTAGGGGACTTTGGGCCAGCGTCTCTCAGCCTGTTCCACCTCACAGGATTGTTGTTGGGGGAAATAGAAGGAGTATTAGGCATGTTCGACACTTTGAATTACTTCCAAAGTAATAAGGGCAGATTTAAAAATATAATTAATATGCAGTGTCCTTTCATGTCTGATGTTTTGACTTAGGTAAGTGATGGCAAACCTATGGCATGGGTGCCACAGGTGGCACGCGGAGCCCTCTCTGCTAGCACGCGAGTCATTGCCCTAGCTCAGCTCCAGCACAGAAGCTCTTTGAGGGCATTTTTGGCTTCCGGAGGGCCTCTGGGGGGATGGGGAAGGCGTTTTTGGAAAACCTCTGGAACCAGGGGAGGTGAAAAATGGGCCTCCTGGTGTTCTGTCGGGCTCTCTGGTACACTCCTCCCAAAAATTCACAGGTACAAATTTCAGACACACACACGTTTGAAAATTCAAAACAATGTTCTTTATCAAGCCCTCTTTTGGTTTAGCAAAGAGCACTCGTCTCCAAACAAACTGGTAATTTGTACAAGTCCCTTATCAGTTCTGTGATACTTAGCTTGCAGATGTGAGGCAATTCACAGTCCTTCTTCTTTCACAAAGTGAAACACACTTTGCCCTGGTTTAGTTTCAAAGCGGGGAAAAATCAGCACACAAAAGGTCAAAGTCAGTAAAGCAGTCACGAAACGCAATGATCAGATAATCCTCCACAATGGCCAAACCCACAGGCTGTTATTTATAGCAGCCTCACTAATTACCACAGCCCCACCCAACCACAGGTGGCCTCATTTTCTTTGATAATAATCTCTCAGTTGTTGTTGCCTATGCATCGGTCTCTTCATGCGTGGCTGTATCATTAACTCTTGTTCCAAATCCAAGGAGGAGCTAGATAATTGATCTCCTTCTGAGCTGTCTGCCACACTCTCCTCCTCCCTGTCACTCATGTCTTCTTGGTCAGAGGAGCCTTCATCAGCAGATTCCACTGGGGGGAGGGGCAAAACAGGCTGCAGCATGTGGATGTCTCCCCCACATCCACAGTCCTTGGGGCAGGAGCTGGGCCAGAGCTAACCACAACACCTGGGTCCACAAGCAGTTGGGAAACAGGCTGTTTCTGGCCTACAGAGGGCCTCCGGGGGGAGGGCAGGGGAGGTAATTTTCGCCCTCCCCAGGTGCTGAATTATGGACGTGGGCACACGATAGTGTGTACGGACATGATTTCGGCACCGGAGGGAATAAAGGTTCGCCATCACTGACCTAGGTGGTCAAGGCAAGACAGGTCTCTAGAGAGTCCTTTATGGCTCTCAATAAATGTTCCAGCAAATGGCCCTCCAACAACCAGTAAGGCTTCCCCCTCCACGCTACCTTGAAGGCAGCCACCCTCAGTCCCATAAAACAACAACCCCTATAGTACAAATAAAGCAGTGGTGGGTTGCTCCCAGTTCGGCCCTGTTCTGAGAACTGGTAGAACTCTGCCCACCCACCCAGGATGCTTCTGCAAGCCGGTAAGAGCTAGGAACATCGTTAACACCTGGTTAGGGCTGGGGGGAAAAAGCTACATTCAGAGTATAAAACACACACAATTTATCAGCCTCTTCTAGCGAGGAAAATGGTCCATCTTATATTCCCAAAATACGGTAAGTCCTATAAAAAAAGTAATGCTTTCCAGCCATTTTAATAAGTGATTCTAGTTGTTCTTCTCTAAGAAACTTTTACAGTAGAAAAAATAGCATTTTCCAATGATCCCTTGGATTTAATTTGCTTTTAATATTAAAACTGTGATTTATTCCTCAAAGGAGCAAGACGTTTGAAATCTGAATAATGCTGAATTATTAGAGTTCTGTGTTTATAGTTATTTTGTTAAGCAGAAAGAAAAAACAGCCAGGTAAAAATTGACACTGCCCCCTCCACCAGCTCTATTTTTCTTAATGAATTATCAAATGATGTATATCACCTTTCATTTATATTCAAAATATAAAGCAACTTTTTAAAATTGGGATTTGGTTACTGGCATTGTAGTATCTTGAAATCAAATAATTAGAGAACAATCAACAGAAACAACTGTAAAGTACTATTTTAGTCAATAATTTAAAAGCTCTCTTAGTTACTGTTTTATGCCTTAGGATTTCTATATGCAATAACAAGAAACACAACAGTTTCAAGCCCCAGATGAACTAAATTTAGAGCAATATTTGGCATTTTGAGGAAGAATATAGAGGAAAATATGATCTGCTTTATTAGTATTTTTTTTAAAGTAGTAAAATATATTTTGCAGTTTCTTTCACATGGCTCTGATAAAGACCACAATGTTTATGTCTTCCTAGGGAAAGCATTCCACGAATATGGAAACGCTATTGGAAAGTCTGATCTCAAACCAACGTATATGCTATATCACACTATATGCTAATTAGGTTTCCACAAATAGTTGTGGCAATTAAAAATGTGAATAAAAACATGAAGACTGCAATTCTACATAATTTTCTGAGAACAAGCCCTATTGAACAAACTCAGTTGAATCTGAAATAGTCAAGCATACAACAGAACCATTGAAACCAATGAGACAATTGGTTCCACTGACTTCAGATGTACTTTGTGTGTTACGAAAGATGAATCTAATACAGTAAGGGCTACTTTCTAATAAGCGTCCATAGCATATTGATGTAAATGTTTGCTTTTTAAAATCACAATATGAGTGTCATCTCCAGCGATGTCATGGATATTAGCCAACAAGCTCCTGCAGTGTTCATTTAACTTTTTAGAGTAGAGTAGAGTAGAGTAGAGTAGAGTAGAGTAGAGCAGCGTTTCCCAACCGGTGTGCCGCGGCACAGTAGTGTGCCGCGAGACACGGTCAGGTGTGCCGCAGGAAGCTCCAGGTGGGCGGGGCACTGCCAGTGCCGGACCGCCAGTGCCTCCGACCTGGAGCTTCCACTCGCAGCCCGATGCAGCTGTTTCCGGCTGGGCCCCAAAGAAGGAAGGCGGGAAAAAGGAGGCAGGGGCGGGGAGGTCCGGCAGTAGGAGTAAAGGGAGCCGCGGCCGCCCCTGCCTCCCCACGGTGCCTCTGGCCAAACGCGCCCCTGGCTTCTCTGCCCTGCCCCATTGCCCGCCCGATCCGCCCACTCTCCTCCTCCTCCGCCGCCGCCTCCTGTCTTGGGGTGTGATCCGCCCCCTCTCCTTCGCTGCCGGAGAGAGAATGGAAGGCGCCGTTGTCTTCGCCTCCGCCTGCCGGCTCCCCTCGCCCTCCCAGACGTCCCCAGCGCCCGGCCACGCGCCGCCTCCCGTTAGCCCAGCCGACCTTTCCCTGCTGCCGTTTTCTCTTCATGGCGCAAAGCCACACAGTCCCGGACTCCCGGATCGCTCGCTTCTCCGGTCAGCAAAGCCATCTGCCCAGGAAAGCGCCGCGCCGCGCTTGCTGGCCGGAAAAGCGAGCGATCCGGGAGTCCGGGACTGTGTGGCTTTGCGCCATGAAGAGAAAACGGCAACAGGGAAAGGTCAGCCGGGCTAACGGGAGGCGGCGCGTGGCCGGGCGCTGGGAACGTCTGGGAGGGCGAGGTGGCTGATGGCTGCTGTTGCCTCTTAGCTGCAGAGCCGGCGGGCGGAGGCGAAGACAACGGCGCCCTCCATTCTCTCTCCAGCTCTCTCTCTCTCTTTCTTTTTCTCTCTGTTGCCGGCATGGTGAACGAGAGAGAAAGAGAGAGAGAGAGAAAGGAGGGGAGAGAGAATGAGAGAGAAAGAAAGCAAGAGAAAGAGAGGGAAAGAAAGCAAGAGAGAGAAAGAGAGGGGGGAAGGAGGGAGAGGGAAAGACATGGAGGGAGAGAAGGAGGGAGAGAGAAAGAGCAAAAAAGAGGAAGAAAGAAAGAGGGATGGAGAGAGAGAAAGAAGGGAAGGAAGAGAGAGAAAGAGGGAGGGAGAAATAGAGTGAAATGGAGGAAGAGATTTTTTTTTTGTCCAAACTTTTCTTTAGCCCCGCCCCCCGCCCCCCCTTCAGTGTTCCCCAGAATTTTGAAAATATTAATAATGTGCCACGGCTCAAAAAAGGTTGGGAAACACTGGAGTAGAGTAGAGTAGAGTAGAATAGAATAGAATACTTTATTATCCAAATGTGATTAGCCACACAAGAAATTTGTCTCTGGTGTATAAGTTCTCAATGTACATGCAAAAAAAAAAAAAAGAGAGTAATGAAATATAAAATAAGAATTCAATTCAATTCCAATTCAATTTATTAAATTTGTATGCCGCCCCTCTCCGAAGAGAATAACCTTTATTATCATTTTTGTGTATACAATGGCGCACATTAAAATGAAATTCTACACTTGCACAAGCTTTGATGGGTACTTTTAACTGACAGAGCCCTAAAGTTGTCTTTTAGGCCATTATGGATTTATTGATAATTATTCAAGATAGCAAGACAATAAAGGTTTATTCATGACAGGGCTCCTTAAATTGATATGCTGAAATGTTTGAATTGTAAATGTTGTTGAGTAAAAGAAAGTTGGTAATATTAAAAAAAATGAAATTCTAATGCCTATTTTCAAAAGAAAAGGGTGAGAAAACGCTCACAAAACAATGTTACCATCCCAAGGATAACAGTAATATAATAACAGGAGTAGCAACCCGAAGTGCCAATTTATACAAAATGATAGCAAAACATACACACAAACACACACAATTTAGATTTATATACCATTTCACAGTGCTTTACAGGCGTCTCCAAGTGGTTTATGGTCAGCATATTGCCCCCAACAATCTGGATCATTTTAACGACCTTGGAAGGTGACTCAACCTTGAACTGGTCAGGATTGGCAGTTGGCAGAGTTAGCTTGCAATACCGCATTCTAACCACTGTGCTATCATGCGCGCATACACACACATACACATAAATATTAATATTAATCACAGCACATATTTTATACACAAAGGGGGGGGGAAGCCTTGAGAGTTAACAAGGTTGATACATAGAAACATAGAAGTCTGACGGCAGAAAAAGACCTCATGGTCCATCTAGTCTGCCCTTATACTATTTTCTGTATTTTATCTTAGGATGGATATATGTTTATCCCAGGCATGTTTAAATTCAGTTACTGTGGATTTATCTACCACGTCTGCTGGAAGTTTGTTCCAAGGATCTACTACTCTTTCAGTAAAATAATATTTTCTCATGTTGCTTTTGATCTTTCCCCCAACTAACTTCAGATACATATGGTAGAAAGCTCTTACAGAATCTACTTATTCCGCTTTGGATGCCCAAAGTCTCCTCCCAGAAGGCAACAATGAAAACCAATCATGGAGAGGATCCATAAAGCTCCTGACAATATCGCAGACCCTGCTTGTGCAGCACTTATAAGCCATGTCCCGAACAGAAGGAAGTGAATTTCCAATAATCCTTTCCACCATCCTCACCACCCTCTCTATAGCTTTCGATCCAAAGCAGTAATACTTGCAAATCAAACAGTAATACAATACAGCAGCATACTATCAATTATTCCCCTTTAGAAAGTGGTAAGGATGAGGGAAGGAAGATGCACTCTTTTCATACGATGCAGAAAATGCAGGCTTTGCTATGCCCGCTTCACCAGTATCTCCAGTGAAGGGATGCAAAACATTTTACTACCACACTGTGGGTGTGGCTTATTTTGTGGGTGTGGCTTGCTGGCCATGTGACCAGGTGGGAGTGGCTTGATGATCATGGGACCGGGGCGGTGACTTAAATATCATATTAACGCCATCACTCTACTAAACAAATAATTCCCTCAACACTGTCAGACTTTTTACTAAATCTGCACTTCTATTTCTACTAGTTTTTCCTCATCATTCCTATCACCTTTTTCCTCCCACTTAGGACTGTATGACTGTAACTTGTTGCTTGTATCCTAAGATTTTTATTAATATTGATTGTTTCTTCATTGCTTATTTGACCCCTATGACAATCATTAAGTGTTGCACCACATGATTCTTGACAAATGTATCTTTTTCTTTTATGTATGCTGAGAACATATGCACTAAGACAAATTCCTGTGTGTCCAATCACACTTGGCCAATAAAATTCTATTCTATTCTATTCTATTCGCTTAAAAGGTTTGGGTTAGGGTGCCTGGCCTCTCCTCGCCTCAAAGAGATACACTTTCTCTATCTATTTACTATTACTGAACATCCAAAATATACTATTTAATTCTATGTACAATATATATGCCAAATGTGTACATACATATTACACACAGGCACACAAAAATATACATTATTTACTATATAAACTGTATGTGTATGTACACACACACACACACACACACACACGCACGCATAGCTCTTCTAAAATTATACATATACAACCTCATTTACTACGATAGGAAAAACATACCCAGAGCCCAGAAGGGGGGGAAATGAAAAAATTCAAAAAATTTCTACCAGTTTTGCATACCTGACCAAAATTTTTCTACTGGTTCTGCATACCTGACCATACCCGTAGGAACCCATCACTGAGTATCTCACAGTTGAACAGCAAATCTAAGTAATCCCCAGAAAGTTAATATTATTAACCACATCCACAGTTGAATCATTAATATACAGAGGTGTATGGCTAGGCCTGCCTTTCCTGAAGTCGACGATGATCTCTTTAGGTTTTCCTACATTTAAAAACAAGCTGTTCTTATTACACCAGTCCACCAAATCCTCTACCTCCTCCCTGTAAGCACCATCACTATCATCCCCCCTAAGGCCCACCACTGTTGTATCATCCATGTACTTCACCATATACAGTGGTACCTCTAGATACGAGCTGCTCCACATGCGAGTATTCCAAGTTACGAGCCGCGACGTGAGCGAAATTTCTGTTCAACACCTGAGCTCAAATTCAGGATACGAGCCGAGCTTCAGGATGCTACCGCTAGTTGGCACATCGCCTCTCTCACCCAGAATCCCCTTGCTTCCGGTTATCTCGGCCATTCACACGTGTTAGCACGCAAAACAAAGTTTTATACCATTTAACTATGGAATTGTTGTTTTGTTTACATTTATGATAGTTTAAGAAAGTGTTGTTTACGTAGCCTACAGTACACAGCCGCACTCATCTGTCGCCAACGTAAGGTTACTGTGCCGTGTTTTATACATTTTCTTTTTGTATTTTGTACATTTCTCTTTTCATTATTTACTTTATTATTTATTTATACATGTTGCATGTACATTTATTAATTAAAAACATGTCTGCTACTTTGGGACCTTTTTGAGGGCTGGAACCAATTAGAATTATTTACATTAATTCATATGGGGAAAATTTGTTCAAGATACGAGTTGATCTACTTACGAGCTCAGGTCTGGAACAAATTAAACTCGTATGTCGAGGTACCACTGTAGTCAGAGGTGGGCTGCTAAGGTGGAACGGTGACATGTGCTCGCCCCTGTGGCTCTGAGTGCTAGCAGAGTCCAGCACAATTATGCTACTGCACCTGTACAGGTAGCAAAATCGCACGTGGAGAGGCAAAAAAACCACGGTAAAACACCGGCGCACCTGCGTCTCTGCGTACAATTTTGCCACCTGCCCAGG